>NC_071102.1:18180000-18377500 GCF_024256425.1 Clarias gariepinus
GTGGAATGGCTTATTATACTCTGGGCTAGCGAGTGCTGGTGCTGTACAGAGTTCTCTCTTTAGCTGTTCAAAAGCCTCCAGTGCTTCAGGTGTCCATTCTAACAATGCACTATTTTTTTTGTCTGTTCAGCTGCTTTAACTATTGCTCTCAATGGATCACAAATCCAGTCTCTACTAAATCCTACCTAGAAAAGACAGCATCTCTTTTACAGTCTGTTGTTTAGGGGCTTTTAATATTGCTTCTATATGTTCAGGAGATATGTGTCTAGATGTTCCTTTCAATTCTCTTCTACTAGCTTTGTCCATTTTCACATGTAGTGGAATACTAACAAATGCTGAACATAAATCTATGACAGTGTGCCACTGAGTATCTTCTGGTATATTAGACAGTGGTGTGTGAGGATCAGGCATTACAGGCAATTCTGCTTCTACAATTTTATCCATGGCTCATAAGTCATGCACAAGTCTCTATTATCTAAGTTTGGCTTTCTGACAGGAAATATGGGAGTATTACAAGGACTTTTGGTGGGCATTAATACTCTAGCTTCTAATAACCCATCTATTGTAAGCTTAATACCTGTTATAGCTTGAGGTGTCAGTGGATATTGTCTTTGATGAGGCAATGTTGCATTTGTCTTATTGTTATTAACACTTGTCCTCCAGCCTTAACTAATCCTACCTCTGTGGAATGTCTTGTCCATAATTTCTCTGGGATTGTTTTCAGCTATTCCTCCTCTATTGCTAATTCTTTTTTATCTATCCGCCCTGCCATCTTAAATGACATTTGTGTGTGCGATGACAACAGAATGTTACACATCCCCCTCTGAGGGTGTGTTGACAACAGCATGTTCCCATCTATCTCTGTGTGTGTTACCCTCATTCTAATCCTGAAAAATGTTTTTTTTTTTTTTTTTTTTTTCAAAAAAAATCTTTGATCTTGTAAAATATGTACAGAAGGATTAGAGGTTTGTTCCCACCTAGTCACTTCAGCTGCTTGCTTGATCATCAGTCATAGTTCTTTAGATTGTGTTTTCTTTTCCCACTAGCAGAGAAATGTGAGGTGCTGTGTTAGATACTTGATGCCAGTGTTCCAGTTGTTCAGTCAAATGTACAGTAATGGCTGCTCCTGCGGCACCTAAGATTATGTCTCCTAGTGCCATATAGGTGATAGAGTCTTCCATAATATCTGTCCACAGCTGTGCATATTGTTCATCTTGACTTCCTGTGTCATAATACATGATTTCTGTGCAATGGCAGGGTCACTCTTCTGCAGTCTGGTCGTCGTTGCGTGCGTTCTCCACCTCTTGGGTATGTTTAAACGCTGCTTCTTGAAGTGCTCATCCGGTCTTTCCTTTTTGTTCTTTTTATTGCATCTTTTTTAGGTTCAATGATCATGAACCCTTTTACTTTCCTTTTCACTCGTTCCTTCTGACCTCTTTCGATTATCTTATCCTCCTCAGTTTCTACCTCGTCTGTGTCAGACTTGTGACATGGTGACGAGCAGGATTCTCTGGGACATACGTCTGTGTCTTCCCTTTCTTCCAGGTCTTCTTCTTCTCTCTTTCTTTCCTTCATGGCACATTCCACTTGTTCCATTATTCCCTTGTCAGATATGGCTTGCCGTTTATCTCCGGGCCCTTTTCTTTTCCTTAGGTATTGTTTACTTTGTTTTCTCATTCTCTCCAGCTCCTCATTCTCTGTTAGTATGTGTAACTCTGTTTCTTCTTCTTCACTCCATTCTTTTTTTGTTGTCACTATCATGCCTGGGAGTTGTTGACTCTTGTCTTGTTTCTTCTGTTTGTCTGGGCATCCACTCAGAGTCAAATAACATCAGTTTTTTTTTTTTTTCTCTTTTTCTTCCAACACATGTCCTTCACCTCCCCATGTTCCTTTATCTTTTTCATGCAGCTCCTGTAGTGGGTACATTTCCCTATTCCTCTGTTGTATGTGTTCCTCAGTGTATGGTGGTGGTCTCTGAGTTTGTCTTCTCTTTTCTTCCCTCATGAGCTATTTCTTTCCTGTCTTCGCTCCCTCCTGACTCCTGATCCTCTTTCTCTAACTTTGTTTCCTGTTTTTCCTCTTCAGTTTGTCTTCATTTATCCTTTTCTTATTCTTCCTTTTTAAACCATTCAACAATGTCCTTTTTTTTTTCCTACCCTTTCCTGTAGTTGTGTGTCTGAGCATTTTTTTTTTTTCCTTACAACATTCTTCATTAAAAGTTCCCTGTTTAAGCCATTGCAATTCTCCTAATGTCCCGTCATGCCAATTTATCATGCACTTTCTAATATTTTTTCATCTTCTTTATGTTGAGTTATAATTTATGTCAGCAGGTGTCGCTGGCTTTGGCCATGCGTTTTTTTTTTTTTTTTGTTTGTTTACTGCAGGATAGCTTCCCCATCACACACCTCTGTCTTGATTTATGGTGTAAATTCCTGTGCCTCTTCCCTATAGCTCTCTTACTGTGTACTTTTTAGCTGCTACCGATTTATAATATACATATATACACACATACATACATATACACACATACATACACATACATATTTAAGCATTAATATTCCACTGGTGTCAATATCAGAGGCATAACTATCTTGTCAAGGGTCTGAAAAATTATTTTTCCTGTCTGGTCCCTCATGTATTAACGCAAATTCACTATTGTTATTAATCACCCACATACGACTTAGCACTACCGGACCTGCCTCTGCTCTTATTAGTCTATATCTTTTTACTTTCCAACCTCCCGCGCTTTCCTCTAAACGCAATATATCAAAATCTGGGTATGCTTGCAGCAGTGAAATGAGCGTTAAACAAGGAAGTGGAGGGGGGTCCACTTATTCCTCCAAATTCTATCATACTATTTATTACTTTTAAACAAATCTCTCTAAGAACTAACCCAATAAAAAAAATAATTTCTCCATCCTAAAATATGATGTAAGTAATAAAGTGTGTGTTGCCGTCAAGATCTAACACAACAGGTCTTAATGAGAGCCTATGTATCCACTCTCCCTTGTCACACTCTTTTTCTAAAAGTAAATCCTTCTCAGGATTATTCAATAAACATCTATATCCTTCACTCTGATCTGACTCCAAAATTCTAAACTCCTGTTCGCGCTTAGTTAAAACTTCTTCTTCTCTTATCTGCTCATCCCAGTTAATTTCTCTAACTCCACTTATCATCTGATCTCCTCCATTTGTTATATTTAATATTTGTTTTATGTGTAACCTAGGTGCATTTATTACTTTATGCACTATGTTTATTGTTCTTAGTATTGTGTCGTTGACTACACAACACGTAAAGGTACCTTTTATATCTTACTTAAGCTTATCTTCAATAACTAATATGTTGCTGCACATATGTACACTAATCCAAAAATATTATTATTTTATAATACTACTATGCTGATACATTCAACACCTGTACCACTTTCGTGTTACAGAGGAAGCTTATGTCACAGTGAGTTCTATGTCTAACGGCGCGCACCATAACCACACGTTTCCTTTAATACTATAAATATTATATGTATCACTTATATGCTTTTATCTTATACGCTTTTATTTAAACTTATTATTATGTATTTATTATATTTATTAAAATCAGGGGCGTTTCTAGGATTTTCGGTTAAGGGGGCTCAGCCCCCATAGATGTTTAACACATATTTGGCTTGTTCATAATCAGTACTCAAATGAGTCTTCCTGATCACACATGCACGCACACACACTGTTTACTGTATAAACCTTTTTCTATGTACAGGTACAATCAGAAAAATGTAACCAGAAAACAGCATATAACTTTATACTTACATCGATTAGCAAAATAAACAACACACCTATGAGGCTAGACAATGGAATAAACTGTGTGGTGCCAATAATGTCAAACATTTATCTGTTAATCATTTTCAATGTTATCATTCTTTTTTGTTGTTGTTTCTATTCATTAAAAAGTAACTTTTTCTAAATCAAAGTGACAAAAACCCTACTCTAAGACTAATAAATGTATTTTACGATTTGGGACATTTTTTAATACAATACATTTATTACAAAAAATGATTTTTCTATCTCTGTAAATCACACTGCTATACAGTTAAACCGAGTGCACTAAATGCTGTCTGTCAGTATTTTTAATCATTTATGTGCAGAACTCTCTGGTAGTTAATGCCATATGCACTGTGCAATGTTTTATATAGACAGTTAGGTTTTCCAATTAAAACAGCAGCGGCATGATTGTTGTATAAACTAGACTATAGGTTTATAGAGTGTGTATTAAGGGCTTCATTTTCACTAGAGGAAACAGCCGGTGTGATGAGGGTGAACACAGCGAAGATTTAACTGATTAATCCCTCATGACATTTTGTAAACTGTAATTATGAAAAAGGACTGAACTGATGCAGATATAACAATTTATGGAAAAACACACACTTGCCTTAATCCTCCCTCTGTGATGGCGAATTGAAGACCCGCTGAAAGACGCGAAGGAGCCGAAGTCTGTCACCGCTTTCATATCAAATTTAAAGGGGACGACGGGCGACCAGCAATGTGTGTGAAGTTTATAGAGAATTTTTAGGGGGGCTGAGTACAAATGTTGGCCTAACGACGCCTATGCTAATAATTATAGCAAGTCAGAAAATCCAAAAAGGTGTTTTTGAATTCTTCTATCTTCTCATTAAGTTATCTCTAATATCATATCACTTACTATATTCTTACACACACACATAAATTCAGGACTGTGCACATAAATTTAATGCACGCACACTTTTAAAGGACACTCACAGATACAAAAGACACACACAGCGTTTTTCTACTTTTCACAACAGTTTTTAACAATTTGAGTACTTAAAACAACATCGACAGTAAAACCTTTTATCACACAACCTGGGCCCAGAAAACTTCAATACCACCTGTAGGAATTTTCAAATAGCAATCTCCTTTCGTTCCCTAGCGATACCTCATATATATGGGTTCTAACCCTAGGGAACGTGATTGCAGCACTGTTCCTAGCGATACCTCACATAAGTGGGTTCTGGCCCTAGGACTCGAGATTACAGCACAACCACCTACAGGACTTTTTCACAATAACCACCTGTTCAGCTCCGCGTCTTAGAAACACCTCGCTTTTTAATGAGTTCTATACCTAGCGGCTTATTACAGGACTTTTTCCACCTGCCACGTCTGAGGATTTGCTTCCGTCCTCTACCTAGTGATCTGCAGGACTTTAAACCATCTGGGTCCAGCCCCACCTGTTGGCGATTCCTCGTGTACGGGCTCTAGCCCCAACACGGTGGCGTTACCTCAGATATCTTATACTATATATCAAAACGGACCATCTGGGTCCAGCCCCACTTGTTGGCGATTCCTCATATACGGGCTCTAGCCCCAACACAGTGGCGTTACCTCAGATGTCACACAACACAAAAAAATAATAAAGAGAATATAAACAACAAAAATGAGAAAACAAAAACTTTTGGAGATCTCCCAGTTCTTTGTTACTTCATCCAGTCTTTTTATATTAAAATAACTGTAGCGCTTATTTTATCAATATTAGCAACATTCAACAAAATGTGTTCAATATACCTTAGGAGTTACTCCCTCCAGCCGGAAACACGCACACTAACAGACCATGAACTTCTAATGCAGAAATTTGATCAAACAGGTTTTCTGCTTACCTTTTCTATGCCGGCACAAGTTAATGGTCTCTCAGCCCGCGGTGGTCCCAGGTCCCCAGAGGGGTCACCCCTCAACGGCAATCGCAGTCGGGGGTCACCAATAAATGTGGGAGAAAATTCTTCCACCTGTTGATGTTGCTGTTAGTTTAAAATATCAATAAGTTAACAAATCATTAACAAAGAGAATTAAAGAAGAATTAAAGAAGATTACGCCACGCAGAGCTGGATGAAGTAAGTCAGGCTTTTATTGCAGCAATAAGAACCCAGATGAGCCAGCCTAGCCATGCCTTGGATCAGAACCAAAGCAGTGCCAAGTCCAGACTGAATTCACAGTCAAAATCATGCTCCTTTTATACAGTTTCTAAGAGGGGGGGATCTCCAGTCTCCTCCCCTGTACCTTCACCTCGTTTGACCACAGCAAAATTATAATCCATTATAATTCAGTTTTTTATCAATTAATTTTTCCATAAAAATTACATTTCTCTTATTTTGTACCATTATGTCATGGACTCCTCTCCATGCTCATAACTCTTTCCCTTTATATTTACACCTCGTTATTTGACTTCTTCCTGGGCTTATCTGACTCTTACTATGCTTGAAACTTCTTTCCATTATAATTCATCTTCTTTAATAATTATTTTCTATTATCTTTACACTTTTCATATCTTTTTTATAAAAATATAGGGGTGCCGCTTGTTTTCAAGGCTTTTTCCTTGTTTTTTCTTTGGTATGTTCTTCATTTTTCAAGAGACCAGCCATGGGTAAGCATCTCCTTTACACTATTTTACTTATTTGCCTTATTTTACCCCATTCAATGTTTTTATACATTTTATTCTATTTTATAGCCAACTGCGACTTCTCCATTGATGACTTCATCCCTTTGGATGATTCGGACAGCCAGGGCAGTTCAGACCGTGTTCCTTCTGAGGAATTTTATTTCTATTGATGCTTTTACCCTGGCCCCTTATGTTTTGTATTTTACGTTGGGCTTTTATTCTTTGTATTTTATATTATTACCATGTAGATATGCCTTTTTACTCTTTGTCTACTCTTATTAAAATATTTTATTCACAAGACTAGCTCTGTGTCTCTGATTTTTTCTATTTCTTATCTGCCCGTCCAGTCTGCCCACATGGCCATCTTCACACACACACACACACACACACACATACTGTCTCGCAGGGAGATTCCCCTGATTCTTTCAAGTTTAGTTTCAGTGTATAGTTTATTACATAGTTTCCCGTATACCTCGTTAGCCCCTCTTTTTATCTGGTTTCTAGTGCCTGGTGCTTATCTGGTGTCTGTCACCTGATTATTTCTTCTGTCCTTGGGTTTTAGTTGGTTTTTTCCAGGATTTTATCCTCCCTGCTTTGCCCTTGGTTTTTTCTATCTGTTGGTTGTTCCTGGTTCATTCTACAGTTCTCAAGAGACAGACCATGTATGAGCATCTCTTTATTTGGTAGATGCACATACTAGTTTATTTTTGTGTCTACTTTTATTAAACTCAGTATTCCTAAAAGTAATCGTGTGTCTTTTGGATATTTGTTTATATTTTACTTAGACATGTATACGTATATCCAACACTTGTTTCAATCCTTCATTAGGCCAAGTCCGACACCTTATCTTGTCTTATCTGGGTCACTCTAACCCTTCTCTTACTGCTATGTTTTACGTCCTGTCTGCTTTTCTCACTTAACCTTTATATTATTTCACTAAGATTAATATTATGTTGATTAATATTATCATATTGTTACATTGCTGCATACACAAATATATTTAATTAAAATATGCTTACAACATCTTCTAAACATGCTTAACAATGACGATACAACTGTTAGAGAATTATCACGTGAATCACTGTTTTAACATCTACAACGTCGCAAAATACCTGCTGCTTTCATAAACGAGTCCCAGTTTCTTGGATTTAAACTATAAAGCAGAACGGAACGTTAGACATCAAAGCAGCCGGATTTGGAGTGCGCTCCGACAGCTGTCCTGGCTGGGACCCGACGGAGAAGTAGTTGCTCTTAATGACAGAATAATCACCGATCCACCCTGGCGATCCTCAATAAAGACTGTACTCCTCACCAGTTACAGATTAAAGACGCAAGAGCCTCAATTCTTCATCTTGGACGGATCCAAAACGGACAGCACTGGACGGGTCTCAGATTACAAGGAAAACTTGCATTACTTCAATTTGCTGACCATTCAGTGCCTCATTCTGCTCTGTTTAATCTCTTAATCTCAGATGACATTTTGATATTCATAATTAAAGCAAGATACAGTGTCTACCAACAAAGTACAATTTGGCAATATGGTATCCATCAAAGCATGAACCTTATTGTATTTTACATCCAACTCAGCAGGAAAATGAAACGGTTGCTCATATACTAAACGGATGCTACACTCTAAAAAACGCTGGGTTGTTTTTTCTACCCAAGCGCTGGGTTTCCTCTGTTGGGTCATTTTTCTGGGTTATTTACAGAGAGTTGGGTAGTTTTTGTGTAACCCAGCTGCTGGGTTGAAGTTTGATTGGCTCCTCCCCCAAAGTTCACCGGTGGATTCAGCGGCTGTCAGTCAGAGCTTCGTGTCTCTCTTGAGCTCCCACACCGCTGATGACGGTTCATTTAAGGGAAAATGACGTTAAATACAAGGTCTGTATTCACATGTTCACTCACCAAAGTCACATATGACTGAAAAATTATTACTATATGTGAGATTTATTAGTTACCGTGTTAAGGTTACACTCAAACTTTCAGGCTGGTCTGAGGTAAGATTATTTAGCTGACAATAGCTGCTATAGTTAGCCAAAGAACCCCACCTGTGTGTGAAAAAAACGGATAAGATGTCTGAGCTTTTTATCTTTCTCTGTAGAATGTTTACAGGGTGACGAAACTGTAACTGTAGTATTAGCATGACGCTAGCATTTGGTTAGGTTGCTAGCGTTAGCAACCACATTAACATTAAAACTTTATTAATCTCACTGTTTGAGACAATAAAATGCTGGGGTGTTACAAAACACTGACCCTCTCACAAATATATACACCTGCTAACCCTCACGTTTTTCACTAGCTAGTAATTTACTCCGCGGTCAAAAGTCGCCCGCGTTTCTCCCGAGTTATAACAATATTTTACACCTTTCCCCCTTTGGCAAGTAGTATGCAAATATGACTGCTGCATGTAAGCTAACCAGGTAGCCCTCTTTAACCAAAGTTGCTTGTGACGCTAAATTAACTATCAGTCAGCTGTACAGATAACTACTAGATGGAAGTATTAATATTTGGGTGATTGTAATGTGCCAGTTTGACCCCAGCTATGACAATGCATCTCCTCGGTAATTAGCTTAAAATAAACGCAGACCACAAGACCAACTAGTCTGATAAAGCTCATATATATATATATATATATATATATATATATATATATATATATATATATATAAGCTTTATCCCAAAAGCCATGCTTATTTTGCTTATTTTATTTTTGGTAGTAGCTGTCTCCATGTTTTTGTTTCAGGTTACCTATACCCTAGCTTTGTCATTTTTTTATTTAGTAGAAATCCTATTACACATTAAATTGATAGTCTTATTTAGTTAAATCTTTGTTATTCAACAAATTTTTAACTTTTTTTCATTTCTTTCTAAGGTTGGCACCAACATGGTGGAATATCTCAAGCAGGCTGAGGTGTCAAGGCCGTACCCCTACTGTACATCCTGACGTTGGGAGATGATGACCAGCGCTGCTCTCAGGCATTCGTCATTCTGGTGGGACAGGCTCTGGAGCAATGCACACTACTTGGGGCGGTTGATGTGTGCTTCAAGGCATTATATATTTTTGACATTAACTATTTAAAGTAGTGTGCACCTGTATAGGACTTTTTGTAATGTTGCTATGAAATAGCAAGGCCTACTTGAAAAGTCATAGACAGTGTTTGTATGTTAAAATGAGACCAGGGCTGCACTGAAAAAAAATTATTTTTTGGTGTGGTAAAATTTATTAAATTAACCATCATAATTTTTACATTGTAAAAATACATTTCAAGGAGAACTAGAATTTTCTAAGTAAAAGTTTAAATACCTACACATTTAATTCGTGTAATAAATTAACTAAGTGGAAAGAGTTAAATATTATTATGTATTTACTTGTAACATTTACATGTTTTATAGTCACTGCACATAAACCTAATAATATTAAGTAAATTTTACTTTTTAAGTTTAGTTTAAATTTCAAATTAAACCGCGCATGCGTGTTTGGAGACGATGTACCCGCGCTGTGGATCAGTCGGTTGGGGATCATCACGGAGGTACAGCACGGCGTGGCTGGAGTTTGGCGTGTTCGAGGTAAGTTTACCTTTCTGTTTTGGATGTGATTCTCACTTTCATGACCCCCAATTAATGTTCATCTTAATCTCAGGACGTACAATTAGCAATATTTCAGTTTTTAATAGTGTGGAGATTCACAAAACACCGTTTTTCGTGTAAAAACCTGAACCTACGGAGCCCCCCAGGGGTCCTGTGGTAAATAAAAATAAATAAAATAATAACGAACCGAGCGCGTGGTTTAATAGAACGAGACGCGTGTTTCTTACCCCCACCCCTCGTGAAAACGGCGTGTTCAGAGAAAGGTCCGCCAGTGAGATGACCTTTCTAAACAAACTGAGTCAGGTGTGTTAAAGCATTAAATGGTAAAAGAGCATTAGCAATAAACGTTTTTTTTTTTTTATCCGCATTTTATTAATAAGTTACAAGTTAAATTTCAACTGTAATGAACCTGTACATATGTTCATACAGTATTGACAGAAGCTCTAATTTGTCCAAATCGCATTGCAGACAAGAAAAAGAAGTAGAGTCATCCTGTGACCTTGCATGCTTTATCTTTCCACACATGATTCTTGCTTCTCACTTTTTCCTTAATCCCTCACTATTCTATCTTGTATTTTTCTAACAATGTCAGAAACGTTGTGTTAGTAGCACTGCTCGACATGCCTGATGCCTTTCTCTTTTGTAATTTTCTTTGGATAAAGGCAAACTTACAAAATATGAAGAAATGGCTAAATGTAGTTGTACTAATAAAAGATTATGTAATGATACAATGTAAATATTTTCACAGAAACAAAGCGTAGAGATGAGACATGAATCTGAAGAGGATCTCTGATGATTGTCTGGTAAAGCATTGTTTTCTTATTAATTATACAATTTAAAATATTAAATTCACTACAAGATAAAGTTAGATGAAGGGGTGGACATTTCCTGCTTAGTGATGACCATCTACAGTTTATCTAGCTCAAACAGTAGAGCATGGTGCTACCAAGGTCATGGGTTTGATTCCCAGGAAAAGCAAGTAATTGTAAATTACAAGTTATAAATAAAAACTTGTACCTTGAATATAGTGTTTGTTGCATTGGACAGAAGCATATACCAAATGCAAATTAATACATAAATCTGAGTAATGATTGAAAGAATTTTCATGTTTGGACTAACCCTTTAAATACAAACTCAGCATTCATCATAGGATTTCCTGACACTGTAAAGGTGCAGAGTAATCTATGGAGTGTGGCCATCTCATGCCATGTTTTAGAATGTTTTACTGATGCAAGATTATTGCTAAAGCAATTTAACCCAAGTTTAACAATCTGAAGTATATGAAGTGATGGTCATTTTTTATAATCAATCATTTTTATTATTATTTTTTCTCTGTGATAATGAAGTCATCACAGGTGATTGAAGCAATTCAGATTTTTTTGTTTCTCAAAATAATTTTTTTTTTTTATTTACTTGTAAATTTTATGCAGGAGGACAGACGAAGTGATGCCAGTTTGCACATTCTTAAAATCCTTGTTGTCCGTGCTGTTGAAGGGGAGGAACCAGTTGGTGTATCCATAATCCTTGAAGGAAAGGAAATTTTGCAAGAATGTGGCAATACTGCAAATGCATGTGCACTGCTTATGGGAATAATTTATGCCATTAACCTTGCAGACCCCCGAGCACTGCGCTACACATTTGAGCTATTTCAGAAAGTTCTTTTAGAACTTGGTGGGATTAAGCTATCACCAAAAGTGCAAGCTTTAAAGATAAAGTTATCATCTTAAAACATTTGATATGGCTTGACTACTTGTCTGAACATGTTCAGTGTTTACATGTTCAGCTTAAAATGTTTTAATGCGTTAAGTTTCAATGGCATACTTTTAAGTGCACTAGTCCAGAGTGCTGATTTGAATGTTGCAACTTCACTGCTACATAGGGCTATTAAGTTTTAAAGTTTATTCTACAGTTTGTTTAATGTATTTTCTGCTGTATTTTATTTCTAAATGAATGCTGTATTTTATTAATTAATTAATTTATTATTATTATTTTACACAATTTTGTTTAAAACAAGTATTTCAGGCCCTGGTGCTGTGCAGATGTCCCTATGGATGCAAAATTTATCTGAATGCACATTTATTAAAAAGACAACCTGTATCTAGACTGTGAATGTCAAAAATATTTGGTAATGTTGGTGAATAAACTGTTTAATTATATTTTAGTTGTGTGATTTATGAAAGATATAGATGAAATAATTAAGTTTCTTTGCAAAACATAAATTAGCAATGTGTACATTATTATAGGGAGTAATATAAATTAATAAAACCAAGTAAGGGAAAATCTCATAAAACAAAATGATAGTAAGATTTACTTAATAATTTCATAAAATTAAGGTTCCTGCTGATACAACAATAAATTAACTTTACTGGATTATTTTAAATAAATCTAATTTGTGCATTAAATATAATTATGTAACTTTTACTTAATTTTTTTGGTTGTTAATTTAATTGTTAATTTAATTAAGTAGATTTTACCTGACAATTACGGGTGAGTTTTACTTAATATTGGAGCAATAAAATTTACTTAAAATCTATGTGTGCAAATTGTTACGAGGATTTTATTAAGTAAATCTTACAAGTTATTTTTTTCAGTGTGGATAGTTTTGTTCTGCAGAAAAGATATCTAATGTCACAAAGAGATCCTGCTCTGTAGAAGCTGCCTCATCCTATTTGTGTTATTACTCCATTCTGCCCTTGTGAGTAATAGTATAGTAATGATGTCGCTGTTGATTCTGTTCTTGTGCTTTTGAAAAATAAACGTTTTTTTCTATGAACATTTAAAAGGATGTTGTTTATTGCATATATGTATGGTTTGCAAAACTTTTAAGTTTTTTTTTTTTTTGTAATAAACCGGTATATCAAAGTAATTTAACTGTTTAATAGACGTGGGTAGTTTTTTTTTTTTTTTTTTTTTTTTACAGATTCACTGTAAAACATGAAAATAATAATAACCTATTTGTGAGGTAGAATTAACTCAACATTCCAGTTAAAATTAACCAACATCTAGGTAGAACATTTAACCAATTTATGTGGTAGAATTAACCCAGCATTATAGTTAAATATGACCCAGCATTTGGGTTGAATATTTAACCCATTTTGCTGGGTTAAAAAAATAACCCATTTTGCTGGGTTAAATTAACCCAGCATTTAGTTAGTCCAATAGTTACCCAGCAGCTGGGTTAAAAACAACCCAGATTTGGTTGTTTTTAACCCAGCATTTTTTAGGGTGTACAATTATAAAGGACTCTATGTGGCCAGACATGACCGTTTGGTTGATCTGGTTGCAAAGGACTTGCAAAATGTAATCGGTGGACATGATAGTAAGATTTACAAGCATAGCACTGTACAAATTAAATGGTTTCATCGTAACATATCTAACAGTGAGTACTTTACTAACATTCCAAATACTTCTGACATTGTAATTGTTAATGAAGTTATGAAATCTATATGTATTGTTAAGGTAGGCTGCTGTTTTGATCTGTATATGAATATTTGCTATTATTCTAAACTATTGAAATATCAACCCCTGGTAGATCTCACACTCCGACTTGGATATAACTGTAGATTAATAATTCTGGTATTTGGAAGTTTGGGTCATGTCCATAAGAGTGTGATTAGCGGGATGCAGTTAGGGGGGTTACAAAAAAAAAAAAAGCAAAAAGGCTTGCAAAATTCTGCTCAGTTTCAGCCATTATATAGTGTGTCTGTGTATGTGTGTGTGCCCTGCGATGAATTGGCACCCTGTCCAGGGTGTATCCTGCCTCGTGCCCTAAGTCTCCTGGGATAGGATATAATAATAATAATAATAATTATAATTATTATTATTATTATTATTATTATTATTATTATTATTATTATTAATAATAATAATAATAATAATAATAATAATAAAAGTTTAAACTTTCATAAAAGTGTTGAATTTAATTAAAACACAGCAGGGACTTAACTCCAAACGAAAGTGTTTTAAGAGCTTAATAAACATTGACAGTCTTTTTTAATGGTTTAATGTTAGTTAGGTTGTTGTATTATATGTGTAATAAGAGCTTTGATAACCCGAATAAATAACAGGGAACAGTTGTTTTTATTTAGCTATGTTTATAATTAAACAATACACATTAGGTGCTAATAATTAATGTACATTAATAAACTTAAGCTGTCACTGTTCTGGCAACTATTTCTGAACGTAGTTTACTTTTAACACGTTTTTTTAAGTGTTAGCAACTGTCCTGAATGCATCGTGTTTTGTTATTTATTGATAGTGCTGCGATGGCAGGTCGCAACCATGTCAAATTATAATGTTATTTTTCTTTACAATTAATATATATATATATAGGTAGAAAAAATCCTACACATCAAGACGGAAAACAATTATAGAATCCGTCCCAAACATTGTGACTGAACTGATAAAGACACGCGCAGACAGACTGATTAACAATGATTTAACAATTGTAAATACCAACCTCTAATTGCTGTTTTGCACAATAAGTAAGACTTGTTATTTGTACAAAACTCTTTTCTTCGCTGCTAGTTACAAGAAATGCTTCATTAGGTTTGTTAGGCAGTGAATGGGTGTGTGAGTGTGTGTATGTGTGTGTGCCCTGCGATGGATTGGCACCCTGTCCTGGATGTACGCTGCCTTGTGCCCTAAGCCTCGTGGCTAGTGGTATAGGTTCCAGCTACCCGCGACCCTGAATACAGGATAAAGCGGTACTGAAGATGAGTGAGTTAGCTCGTTAGTTTTGTTAATTTATGTTGTGCACCTTAGTCCTGGAGGAACGTTGTTTCGTTTCACTGAGTATTAAATTGGATATGGATAAAATAACAATAAAAGCCTACCTGACTTGACTTGACTTAAGTTTTTTAAGTCTGAACAAGAATACGGGTCATTTTTACCCGTCCTGCGCATTAAAATGTAAAAAGACGTGCACATCGGAATGGTAAATAAATAGTAATTAATTATAACAGTGATTTTTGGAGAGATGTACTATTCCATATCGGTCTAAAGTTTACACTGATAACAGTTTACATTTAATAACTATATAAATAAAGAAAGAAAGAAAGAGTACAGCGAGTTACCAGAAAGTGCTCCGAACTAGAATGTTTTATTAAATTAAGAACCCCATGCAGAATTCCTATTTTCTAATGAAGTGTATATTACTGTTTTGGGTTTTTGTGTGTATAAGACTGTTATGTGTTTAATAAGAACTTTGGCAACCCGGATAAACAACATGAAACAGTTGTGTATTGTTTAATTCTGTTTATTGTCACGATCATTTCTGGATGTCAATCAAACGACGTCTCCTGAAACTGGTACTTCATTTAGCGGTACTTATCAGACAGAGCATAGGCCAGGTTGTCCAGAAACTTGTCAAAAGACACCTGAACTTCAGGGGTGAAGTCCCCGGGGAAAAGCATGGACACGGTCACCTTAAGGGTCCTGGCCAGGAGCTATAATGGGAGGAAAATAAAAGCATTGTCACAACACAGTCTGTGTTTAATTAAACGCAGGAAAATCTGTATTAATAGTCTGCTGCTTACCTTGAAATTAGCAGGGTCAATACGGAGCTTAAAAGCATGCAGCTCGCTTAGTGCGGTCAGGGATCCGCAAAGATCGTCGATGTGGGCAACGGCTTCTCCAATTTTCCTGGCAATTACGGCACCGTGCTTTTTCACTTGGGGTGATCCGGGATGAAGATCAGACCAGTGAGAGAAGTAGGTCTTTGTCTGAGGATAGACCTCCAGCAGCCTGCATAAAAAAACATCAAGCAAATAAGAAAAGAATTAGTCAGTATAAATTAGTATGTACCACAACAATTTGTTGTCCAGTTATTAAAAGCGATTAATTCACCTGCCAAATGCCTCGGCGCCGATCTCATCAGCCTTGGAAGAGATCTTTCCCCAAAGATCCTTCACAACGGCCTTGTCCTTAGCTGTGAGACTCATTGTGACACTTGTCTGGGTTTTCAGCTCAAAAAATGTCCCGCAAAAAAATTTGTGGATGTTGAAGCCGTGTGCCTCTTTTTATTGAGTCTGATACCAGGCACACCCTGCCATAGTAAATCTAGACTCCACCTCTTACTTAAACTGTCTAGTCATATTTGGATCTTCTCCAAAATGGGCTGAAACGCTGCATAATAAACTCAGATGACCTTTAGATGCACAAATACAAGTCGAAAAAAGTTATAGGGTGACCTAAACGGATGCTAGTCCTTTTTACAAAAAAAAAAACACGAAAATAATTAGATTGTTAGAATATTACCAAATAATTGTAATAATTGTAATTAAAGAGAAAAAGAAGTACAATATTTTATGTGCTGTTTCACTTCTTAATAGCTTTAAGATTTTCGGCCTTCACATGAGTCCAACTGGTCCTGGTCTGAACCTACAGTAGGATGTTAACACTCTGTTTACTGTTTCAACACTAAGAAACGTAACATGAAAGATTTGTCTTAGAATTAGTCTTGGAAAGTCTTAGTAAAATAATAAAATCTTTTGCCTATGTTGGTATATTAATTACTATTTCAGTTACAAAATAAATTCTAGTTTATTACGGGGTGTGGTTATCTGTACATTTAGATAAGCTTGAAGTCCTCTTATAATAAATAAATAAAAACATTTATTATTCATTATAAGTCCAAAAAATGTTGCGATTAATGAAAAAAAAAAACGTTAAGAAAATTCTTTTACGTGATTAACAATAAGCCATAGGCATGTACTTACTCATGTGGATGTGTGAATAAAGCTTTAACGCATTTGGGGCCGAAATGCAGATTAAGTAATCTTATTTAACATTCAATAAAAAAAAAACTAATCTAACGGTCCAGATGACTAGAATTAGTAGACGCCCTAATCACCCAACTATTAGCCAAAAAAAATAATGCTTGGCTAGCTGCCGATCTTCTTTGAACTTGCCAACGTCCGGAGCTCGTCCAATCAAAATGTTCCTTCAGTGAAGGGAGGGGAGTTTTAGCGTCAATAAAAAGCGCCCCGATGCAAAATAGGTAAAGATTCTTTCAGAACAGGTTTTGCTCAAGAATTCAGAGAATTCATTAAGACATCACTATGGTTCATTGGTCAGACCACGAGCGTCAAGTCATCCACGACGTGTGGGGTAAGGTCACCGGTGACGATATCGGACATGCCCTGGCCAGGTAGGTTTATGATATGTGAAAATTCGAAACTTCACAAAATTAAGTCTGATATGTTTTTCTTTCGGTGGGTTCCTTGGATATTACATATGTGTGTATTACTTTTGCTGCCTAGACTCCTGATTGTCTATCCATGGACCCAGAGATACTTCGCTTCCTTTGGTAATCTAGCCAGTGCCGCAGCAATTGAAGGAAACCCCAAGGTGAATGCCCATGGAAAGGTGGTTAAGGGTGGTCTGGACAACGCTGTGAAGCATATGGACAACATTAAGGGTGCATTTGAACAGCTGAGTAAGCTGCATTCTGAGAAACTGCACGTGGATCCCAGCAACTTCTGGGTAGGTTTAACGTCAGTACCTGCAGAATGCAAAATGTTATAAAGCAATTTACATTAGGACTGATTATCTCTAATGTCAAGCTACAGCCTTATCGTCTGTTTATGACTATATAATTGTCTGTTTTTAGCTCCTTGCTGAGACTGTCACCGAAACTCTCGCTGCAAAGTTCGGACCCTCTGTCTTCACCCCTGACGTGCACGAGGTTTTGCATAAGTTCCTGAGTGCCGTCGTGGATGCTCTGGGCAAACAATACCACTAAGCAAGCATCAGAGTATAAAATATGCATGCCTTTTACTCTGTGATTAAAACATGAAATAAAACGTGAAGCACGTATTCTTTGTATTGTCTTCTGCTAAAAGTCAACTATAAAATGTGAAGTGCACGTCCACCAAGTGCAAATTCTACACGTTTAGACCATTAGAAGGATCTTGATGACAATTTATGTGGACGCTACAAATATTAGCTCACTTGTAAATACAGTAAAGTTTGCCGATGCCGGGATCAGAAAAAAATGATATATCGCGTTTTCATGAAGGGGTCTAATTTTTCAGTAATAATCCACATCAATAAAAAAACACAAACAATTAAAAAGATCTTTATTTAAATTCAATATTTATTTGTCACATACACAGCCATACACAGTCCGATATTCAGAGAAATGCTTATACGACTGCCTGTGGCCTAAAATGTAAAAAGAAAATAGAGTATTCAAATCAAGAAATGAAATATGAAATAAGGGAAAATTATTCAAATATAAAAATAATTTGCTGAAAAATTAACAATATGTACAATGTTGCTAAAAAACTGAATTGAAGTAGGAGATGTTTGTCAGTCATACACTTAAGATATACAGGATAAATTACAACTGAGTGCAGTTGGTCCTCATTTGTTGTGAAAAATAAGCTATGTTCAAACACGAGCAGGGCCCGGTTTCTCGATAACGCACACTCTTAGCGCGCTAAGAAGACTCTTAAGATATATCTTACGTAGAGTGATTACTTTTTTTAAGTGTGTTTCTCGAACTGTCCCTTCAGAGTCTTTATAAGTCGCTGCCTCTTACGTCCTACGTTACAAGGCGCTGTCTACAGTGAAGGTCCTGAATTAGCTAACATCGGTTGCTCAGAAATCGATTTTTCACTCCTTTTGCATGACAGCGTTTAGAAAGACAGCACTTTCTATGCTAATTAAACGTTGCGCAGGTCTGAGCAGGTTAAGAAGCTCCATAATCTGTTTCTTTGGATGGCGAAACTTTTTTTTAATAGCTACCTTATGCAAAATATGAAAAGGGCTGAAGTTTTGCCTAAAGGAAAAAAATACATGAACCTCACGGCTCCGCAGACGGTGCCGTCTTCAGTTTAGCATAACACGCTGTATCGCTGCCAAATTGTTTGCCACCTGTTTAATATTAAACGTGATTGCCAATTTTAATGCATTAGTAACATTATGAAATAGGTTAATTAAAAGTTACTCTATTAGTTCTGATATCAAATAAAATAAAAAATGTAAACAGACCTACAGTATATTACATCATTAATACAACTTTGATAACGCGCCATAATGTGCTTGTACACACCGCTGATTTATAGACTGCTGCTCAGTAGCGGCGACTAGCGTCTTCAGCTGAAACTACCCTATGAGTGAGTTAAGGTTGGTCCAGACCAACCTTACGAACGTGTGACTTACCTAAGAGATACTTAGCGTACGAACGTTTTGGGAAACGCGCCATAACGTTAAGAGAGAGGTTAAGGTATACTTAAGCGATAAGAAGCTTTCGGGAGTGTTACACTCTAAAAAATGATTCTGTGGCCTTGTAAATTTCACAGTTATAAAAAAGTTATGTTACCTTAATAAAATCTCTAAAAGTCACATACATGATTGTTTGAGTTAGACAAATCAAAATAAATGCCTAAAAAAACAATTATTTATTTTGTCTTAAATTTACACTATAATTTAAGTTTACTTCACTAGTAAAAATCAGTATTTGACTAACTGAATTATATTTTTAATATGCACTTATTATTTTTTGATACATTTCAATCAAAATATCTGGTAATGGAGTAATTGTACTGATTAGTTTCAAGAACTACAATTATCACTTATTCCAACTCAATATTCTTTATTTTTAACAACAAAAACTTAAATAATTGAGTAAATTGCCCTGTGCAAGTGCTCATGGGAAGTCTGGTGTAACATCAGAGACAAGAAGGCTGTGAGGATGTGAGAATGGACATGAAGCACCTGGAACACTCCTTACAAATCCTGGTGAGTAAACAGCTAACACAAGTTACTGTAATAATGACTCTGTCTGCCTGCACATACAACTTTATAGGGTGTGAGTTACTGTTCTGAATCCTGTCACAGCCGAGCTCCAGAGCTAACGATAGCTAGCAACAGGCCAGTCCTGGGGTTCAGTGTGATTTAGCTTGTTTGTTCCAACCACCAAACTGCTCAGCTAAAGCGCGTTTAATACAGACACTTAAACTCTGGTGTAAAAGAAGAGATTTAACACCGAGCAGCGGCGCGTGCATGTCCGTGTTTTTTCCGGGTTTCTCGGTGTAACCGGCCGCGGTTGTGCCGCAATATTTGAATTTCTCCCGCCACATGCGGTGATTTTGCGCAGCCAACCGCCACTGTGGCGAGGATATAAAACTAGCATGTTCAAATACAGTAATTACCGCATGTGTACCGGGTCCACCTCACACACTGAACCGCGAGTCTGCTCGGTCATTCCGACACTTTAAGAAAGAAACTCAGAACAAATCCGGTTTAAACAGCAGAAATGAGGTGCAGTGTCCGGACTCTGGTACTGTTTTATCCGTCACTGTATATAAGTATTTTTAACATGATTAAACACTGAGCAAGCAGCAGCAGATGTTATAAAAATAAAAGTACTGTACTAGTAACTAAAGCTATGAAATATAAAGATTTTGTGAAAATACAACATTTCTCTCAGAATTAGAATTGGGAGAAAGTAATATGAAATTTAAATATTGAAGTGAAACATTATGTATGTTCTGATATGTAAGTAAAAGAACCTAAAACTGATTGATTTTGTGTGTGTGTGTGTGTGTGTGTGTGTGTGTGTGTGTTTGTGTGAAACATGTTATATATTTTCTATATCTCTTTCACAGCACCAACACCACTAATGAAGAGAAGTTGAATAGAGATAAAACAGGAGGTAAATGTCAACTTTTTTAAATGTTACAGAAGTATTAAATGTGTAACCATTGAATCAAAGATAGAAGTAGACTATTAGTCCAAAAAGTATGTATTTGAATGGAAGTACTATTTTACCAGTCTGGTAGACTTTACAGTAACAGTCACACTTGTACTTACTTGTATACTATTGTTCCTTTTTCAGGTGCCAGTTTATGGGATGGCGGTGTAAGCTCTACACATTTGTCGTATCATCAAAAGGAATTTCGATCATTATGGAGTGAAGCATGGTACTGTTGGTCATGGATATTTAGTGTCCTGTCTTCATTTAGACTGTCATTGCTTCTTTAAGACCTGAGAAGGTCTGCACACACATTTGTATGGATCCCACAGTTTGCAGGAAACTGAAGTGTGAAGGTGTGCAATCTTTCAGATGTAAAATGTGACTCATTAGATTCTAATACAAAAGTCTACTTTCCATGTGTTAACTGTATAATACTTGTGGCAGAAGTATTGTTTGTGAAACTGTTTACTAATAAGATAAATCCAGCTCTCTGTTTAGGATCTTGTTACATGTCATTTGCAAAGTAAACCAGGTTGAGTTTAGACTTCATGTCTTGTCAAATTTGGCAAATAAATGTTTAATTAAAATTAAAATGAAAATGTGTGTATTGTTTCTTTCATTCAGTTAAAATATTTAGTAAATGTAGCACATTTGTTTATTAAATAATAGTATAATTTTCAGTATCTTTTACCTTCCATTTCAATTATATCTACTCAATTATTTTACTTATTTTCACTTTTCATTAACTTCTAATTTTCATTACATTTACTCAATTTTGTACATCATTGTACTAAATATAGTTATTCAGGTCTACTTAATTTTTTTACTGACTTGTACTCAATTCATGAAGTATATTTTACATGATTTTTATATTTTTTTTATATTTACTCAATATTTTTAAGTGTAAAAATGTTTCACCAAAAAAATTGAGTACAGCAGTTTTATTTTTTAGAGTGTAGCAACTGTAGTGTTTTAGCTAGCTAACAACATTCATTGTTTTAGCTAGCTAACCGATAAACTATTATTTCAATTCCATTTTATTTGTATAGTGCTTTTAACAATTGTCATTGCCGCGTAGCAGCTTTACACAATCAAAAGAATTATTTAAGTCTGTATAGAATGTGATTGTGCATGAATCAAAATGATCAGATTGTCCCTGTTGAGCAAGCCACGGGCGACAGTGGCAAGGAAAAACTCCCTGAGATAGTAATAGGAAGAAACCTTGAGAGGAACCAGAGTCAACAGGGAACCCATCCTCATTTGGGTAAAACAGAAAGCAGGAATTAATCTGCATTCATACTGTGTGTTAGGTGGCAGGCAGTTCAGCATAACAGTTGATGTTAATTGATGTTAATATGGAGTCCAGGTAGTTATTGAAGACTCAGGTAGACTTGTAGGAAATTCCAGTCTTAAATTATGGAGCAACTACAGCCAAGTCAAGTCCTCAGAGAAACAGCTGTCAACAACAGTCGAGGCCAGAGGCTTCATGGTAGAGTAAAACCATCCCCAAATACCAGACGCATCCCAAAGAGGCATGCGGGGCATCCATGTGACGAGATCTCCCACCAGAAGCGGGGCACCAGGATGGGTCAGACAGGTCCAGAGGGCAGAGAGAGTCTGGATTACTGGCAGCTCAGGAACGACATGTGTAGCTCGACAGAGAGAGGGAAGAGGTTTTAATCTCACTTTATTATAATAAATTAAGGAAATTACTGTTTTACAATTTTTTTATAACTTTTTATATAATATTTTTTATTTTTATATACACATAGAGACAAAGAGAGAGAGAGACAGAGAGTGAGAGACAGTGAGAGAAACAGAGAGAGACACAGAGAGAGAGACAAAGAGAGAGAGGGGGGAGGGAGACAAAGAGAGAGCGGGGGGAGAGAGGCAAGAGAGAGTGGGGAGAGAGAGCAGAAGAGGAGAGGTATGGTCACAGTCATATAATGTATAAAGTAAATGTATATTTAGTGTAGAGTGCAAGCAGAGACTCCGCCAGTACTAACTATAACAGAATAACTAAAAGGGAGAGCCAGAAGGAAACACAGACATAAGGGGTCCCTGAGATTTAAAGCAAACAATCACCTTACCGTCAACAAACCCAAGTGATCAATGAAAGTGGGAAAGACAGCATCTAAACATACCAGTTTACCATAATACTCTACGTCAATGAGCCCCCCAGATCTGCCCCTTTACCCAAGACAAATCTATTTATAAAAATGCTTGATGAAATAAGTAGGATTTTAGCCTAGACTTAAACACTGAGACTGTGTCTGAGTCCCGAACATTATTTGGAAGACTATTTCATAAATTTGGGGCTTTGTAAGAAAAAGCTCTGCCCCCAGCTGTAGTTTTCATACACTCAAAAAAATAACTTGTTGAATGAACGTAATTAAATTATGGAAAGAATTTCCACCTGATTTAATGGCTTTCTTTCAACATTAAGCAATTTTGTTGGCCCAACTTAATGTTCTTAGGTTCAGTCAAATTAATTTTATTAGGTTAATTGAACTTATTTACTACAGCTGCGTCCAACATAATTTAATACTGTTAACATAAATGTATAGCGTTGGTACAACACATTTTTCAGTTGTAAATTAAGTTGATCCAACTCAAGTAAATTTAATTTTCAAGCCCTGGTCAACAGAATTCTGTGAAGGAAGGAAGCATAAGACAAACGGGATAAAACAGAGATTTTTATTTTACACCAGCAGCATCTTACAAATGAAGTCTTAATTTGAAAAGATGTACAAAACATAAAACACCACAAATAAGTATTAATCATAGAAAAAAAAATTAACACCAACAGAAAGTTTTGTACTTTATAACTGTCCGTTATGACTTTTAAATATGACCGTTAGAGACGGTTGGTCAGGAAACTCCTGAAGTCAGATGCAGACAGGACACTTTCACTCACAAACTCCTGTAAAAAAATACAGAGATAGATTCAATTAAAATTCATGATACTTAATTTATCAAATGAACAATATTTATACTTTCTTCCTCTCGCTTCACAACTCATGAGAACAGACCGAAACCAGAACCGAACCGCAGATTAAGCACGCGCATATAACTGTCAGTATTTTAAGTGTGATTAAAAATACAAGAAATAGCTTAAACCAAAATAATGTGACTAAACATCGCTAAACAGAAGGTGACATTTATGTTCAGTATTTTGTTTCTATTTAGAAAGATGGGAATTAATTCCTGCTTACCTTTTCCACAGGCCCGCCAAACGTTTGTCTTCTCAACACGCTGTGTTCTCTTCTCGCGATGTCTTCTCGCGATATTTCCGGTTTTGCTATTTCCGGTTTTCATAGTGACAAGATCTCTTTGGTTTATCTCAACATGATTAAATCTAATACATGTTAAGTTGTTGAATTTCATGTAAATACAACATCATTTATTCATGTTTATCTTGGAAACATGAAATTATTATGTACAAAACACATATTACATTTTAGTACATGTAACAGGTAGCCATGTTCATTTTTTTGAGTGTAATACGCGGTACTGACAAGCAGCCTGCATCCTTTAATCGAAGTAGGCGTGGCGGTTCGTAAGACACTAGCAGTTCGCTCGATTCGGGAGACCATTTAATGCTTTATATGTCAAAAGTAGTATTTTAAAATTAATGCGAAATTTTACGGTGAGGACTCTCGCTGCTGCATTCTGGACTAGCTGAAGCTTGTTTATGCATCTAGTTAAACAACAAGACAGTAAGGCATAACAATAGTCTAATCTAGAGGTGATAAAAGCATGAACTAGTTTTTCTGCATCGTTTGGTGACAGTATATTTCTTATCTTGGCAATATTTCTGAGGTTAAAGAATGCTTTTCTGGTACTATTATCTACATGAGCTTCAAATGAAAGGCTGGAATCTATAATCACACTGAGGTCTTTTACTGTAGCACTTGATGGAACAGAAAAGCCATCTAAAGTTACAGTGTGATCTAAAATCTTACTTTTAGCTGAATGTGGTCCTATGACTAGAACTTCTGTCTTATCAGGATTAGGCAGAAGGAAGATAATTAGCATCCAATCTCTTATGTCCTGCACACATTGCTTAACATGTCAATAGGAGGTCATTTACTATTTTAATGAGTGCTGTTTCTGTGCTGTAATGAGGCCTACATCCTGACTGATACAGTTCATGTATGCTATTTCTATGTAGATATGAGCATAGCTGCTCCACTACTATCTTTTCCAGAATCTTAGAGATGAAGGGAAGGTTTGATATTGGCCTGTAATTGGACAGCTGACAGGGGTCGAGGCAGGGGCGGAGGGAATGTGTCTCCAACAACATCCTCCGACCATTGAAATGTCTCCACCAATAATTTAATCCACCTTTTAAAAAAATCGTGCTGTCAACATTAACCTAGACACACAGCAAGGGATACATCACTTTCTCCACGTTCGCTCCTTGAGTCCTCCCGCCCTCAAAACACATATGAACATTTTGATTGGCTATGCCTTTCCCTGCTATCATTTGAGAGGCTATGGCTGCGTTCAGATACACTCATTCACTCATCTTCTGTATCGCTTTATGCTGTATTCAGGGTCACGGGGACCTGGAGCCTATCCCAGGAGGCTTAGGGCACGAGGCAGGGTACACCCTGGACGGGCGATTTGGGAACGTCAATTAACCTCACTGTACCTACATGTCTTAGGAATGTGGGAGGAAACCAGAGTACCCGGAGGAAACCCACCAAGCACGGGGACATGCAAACTCCATTCAAGCAGCACCAAATGCAGTGGATTTTTTTTCCCGTGCAAGAAGGTGTGTTGGGTGACATACATGTGAGGTTGGCGGCAAGTGTGTGTGTGTGTGTGTGTGTGTGTGTTTTTACAGCTTTGACGCACAGGGCAGGCTATAGTCTGTGAATACGGACTTAAAACTAACAGCAGATTAAACAGCTAAATGTAAAAGTATAAATATGATCCCTGTCAGTTCTCCTGATCTAATGACTACTATTCGTCAGAAATCAGTCTTGTGAAAGAAATTGATATGCTATCTAGCTGTGGCTAGAATTTTGTTGACAGTTCACCAATAGACAATCCACTAGTTTTTAAAATGCATTCGCTGACTGTTTTTTTCAGGTGACAGAACCTAAACAATGCGATGGGAGAAGGGGTCACAGGTGATGTTGAACGATGACTTGATATTATTATTGTACTGAGATTTAACATTGTTATCAATAATAGGCTGAGGCAGGGGATGGGGGTGGAGTCATAGGTCCCCACTAATGTCCAGAGCAAATCTAAGCACTTGATAAATACATGCACTTACCACAGTTTAAAAGATGAAGTTGTCCGTTGTGAGGTGGAGAAACGCTCTACTAATCCACATGTTCAAAAAGACTGCGGCACTCAACACACGCGCCAACTTCAGAAATGTAACAGAAATGTTCTTTCCACCTGCTCTGCCCATTCCGAGGCATCTTGAGATAGTGCCAGCTCCAATAGACAAATGCCTACCCTGCTAGGATCTTAAGGCATCCAGAGAAGGACCACCTCTAGCTGGAATCTGCTTCATGATGGTTTGGATCTACACCTGCTGCTCCTGAGCTCCCAGTGATCGTGTGTAAAATGTTCCGTGCTTGGTGGGTTTCCTCCAGTTTCCTCCAGGTACTCCAGTTTTCTTCACAGTCCAAAGATATGTAGGTTAGGCTAATTGGCATTCCCAAATTGCCCGTAGTGTGTGTGTGTGTGTGTGTGTGTGTGTGTGTGTGTGTGTGTGTGTGTGTGTGTGTGTGCATGTATGTGTGTGCACTGCGATGGATTGGCACCCAGGGTGTATCGCGCCAGGCAGGCACGTGCACACATAGAGATCAAAGGGGGCTTGAGCACCTGCCTTTTTTATTCCTGGAGAGAAAGTGCCCTTTTTTCTGGGGTGCTTTTTTTTTTTTTTTTTTGAAAAATAATATATATTCCTGTTTGCACACAGCTTCCCTGTCAAACAAATATATGTATTGAAGAATAGTATATCTAAATATCAGGTCAGGAGTTCTGAACCGAACAAGATAAAATTAACTCTTTTTTTTTTGGCGCCAGGTCCCCGCGACCCTGAATACAGGATAAAGCGGTATAGACGACGAGTGAGTGAGTGAGGGAGTGAGTGTTTGAGAGTGGTGTTATACACATATTGGATAAAAAGTTATAGCCTTCCTTCCTTGAAAGAAAAAGAGGGAGAGACAAGTCAACAAACAGAAATACCCCAGATTTATTTATTTTTTTCATTAATTTTGACTCATTTAGTACATGCAATTTTAGGACCATAATATAGGGTTACAGAAATACTGTAGTGACTTTATTAGAATACAGTAAAGCACTTTGGTATCAAGTCTTTTATTGTCATTTCAACCATATACAGTTTAGTAAAAACAACGTTTTTCTAGGGTCAAGGTGTTACATACAACATAAATTAACAATAAACATTAACGAAAACGAGCTAAGACAAAACTTAACTAGCTAAGACCACAAATTACAAATGAACACTATATTTACAAAAAGACAACATAAAGTGCTGAGAGCACCGACAAGAAAACCAAAAGCATTTAACAGAGGCAGCAAAACAACTCACTCTTGCTGTTATTGTGTGAAAAATTATACATTGTCAATTCATTCAATTGTCATCATTGTTGAAGCGAATTTATTAAAGGTATGTTTGGCAGCAAAAAATCAAAGAATCTGTATGAAATTGCGGCAGTGATTTTAAAAGTATTGTGCTTATATATATATATATATATATATATATATATATATATATATATATATATATATATAAGCACAATACTTTTTTACTTGCTATAGTTAAAAAAATACAGCAGTGGGTTATTATTACAAGAGATTCTACAAGAGAACTACAAAAACTGCATGCTCATAAGAACCTGCAATATTGCACAGTATTACTAAGAACCTCAATCCATTAATTTTTTTTATAACATCTACTGTAAAGCATAATAAATAATAAGCAGCGGTGATGGTTGCAGTACGCAAAGACTCATAATAGTAATGAAAACATAATAATAATAATAATAATAATAATAATAATAATAATGATGATGATGATAAAAGTTTTAACCTTTATAAAAGTGTGGGTTTTAATTAAAACACATTACAGTGACGTACACGAAACAATTGTGTATTATTTAGTTATGTTTATAATTAAACAATACACATTATGGTGCTAATAAATAATTTACATTAATAAACCTTAGTTGTCAATTACGGTAGGTTCACTGTAAAAAATAGAAAAAAAGAATTCTGGCAACTGCCAGTAGTTTACAGTAATTCAACACGTTTAAGTGTTAGCAAATAGTGTTTTTAGCTAGCTAATGACATTCATTATTTTAGCTAGCTAAATGACAAAATATTGGGCTTTAGCTGGTAAGGTAAGTTTTTTGTGCATGTAATTTCGCATTTCCATTTCAGAATGCATGGTGTTTTGTTATTTATTGATAGTACTGCGATGGCAGGTCGCAACCATGCCAAATTATAATGTAATTTTTATAACAATAAAAAAATAATTACAGGTAGAAAAAAAGCTTACACATTAAGACAGAAAACAATAATAGAATTTGTCCCAAACAGTGGGACTGAACTGATAAAAACACACGCGCAAACACACGGATCAACAATTATCTAACAATTGTACATACCAACCTCTAATTGCTCTTTTGCACTATAGATAATACTTGTTATTTGCACAAAGCTCTTTTCTATCATTGCTGCAAGTTACAAGAAATGCTTAATTACGTTTCTTGGTTAGTTTTGTTAATTGATGTTTTAAGTAGCACCTTCTGTTGTATTGAATTGGATATGGATGAAATGACAATGAAATGACCCGTATTCTTTTTTTAGTGCTTTTTCATCTTAAGTCAAGACAAGCCTACCTGACTTGACTTGACTTAAGATGAAAAAGCACTGAAAATTTTTTTTTTTCATTTCATTTTTACCCGTCCTGCGCATTAAAATGTAAAATAAATATTAATAAATTGTAACAGTGAATTGGAGTGATGTACTGTTACCCAACGGTCTTCAGTTTGCATTGAATTTAAGAAAGAAAGAAAGAAAGAATACAGTGAGATAAAGTGCTCCGAACTAGAATGTTTTATTAAATTAAGAACCCCATGCAGAATTCCTATTTTCTAATGAAGTGTATATTACTGTTTTGGGTTTTTGTGTGTATAAGACTGTTATGTGTTTAATAAGAACTTTGGCAACCCGGATAAATAACATGAAACAGTTGTGTATTGTTTAATTCTGTTTATTGTCACGATCATTTCTGGATGTCAATCAAACGACGTCTCCTGAAACTGGTACTTCATTTAGCGGTACTTATCAGACAGAGCATAGGCCAGGTTGTCCAGAAACTTGTCAAAAGACACCTGAACTTCAGGGGTGAAGTCCCCGGGGAAAAGCATGGACACGGTCACCTTAAGGGTCCTGGCCAGGAGCTATAATAGAGGAAATTGAAACCATCGTTACAAGACAGTCTGTGTTTAATTAAACGCAGGAAAATCTGTATTAATAGTCTGCTGCTTACCTTGAAATTAGCAGGGTCAATACGGAGCTTAAAAGCATGCAGCTCGCTTAGTGCGGTCAGGGATCCGCAAAGATCGTCGATGTGGGCAACGGCTTCTCCAATTTTCCTGGCAATTACGGCACCGTGCTTTTTCACTTGGGGTGATCCGGGATGAAGATCAGACCAGTGAGAGAAGTAGGTCTTTGTCTGAGGATAGACCTCCAGCAGCCTGCATAAAAAAACATCAAGCAAATAAGAAAAGAATTAGTCAGTATAAACTAGTATGTACCACAACAATTTGTTGTCCAGTTATTAAAAGCAATTAATTCACCTGCCAAATGCCTCGGCGCCAATCTCATCAGCCTTGGAAGAGATCTTTCCCCAAAGATCCTTCACAACGGCCTTGTCCTTAGCTGTGAGACTCATTGTGGCACTTGTCTGGGTTTTCAGCTCAAAAAATGTCTCGCAAATTTTTTTTGTGGATGTTGAAGCCGTGTGCCTCTTTTTATTGAGTTTGATATCAGGCACACCCTGCCATAGTAAATCTAGACTCCACCTCTTACTTTAACTGTCTAGTCATATTTGGATCTTCTCCAAAATGGGCTGAAACGCTGCATAATAAACTCAGATGACCTTTAGATGCAAAAAAAAAAAAGTTACAGGGCGACTTAAACGGATGCTAGTCCTTTTTACAAAAAAAACACACGAAAATAATTAGATTGTTAGAATATTACCAAATAATTGTAATAATTGTAATAATTGTAATTAAAGAGAAAAAGAAGTACAATATTTTATGTGCTGTTTCACACGATTTTCGGCCTTCACATGAGTCCAACTGGTCCTGGTCTGAACCTACAGTAGGATGTTATATTAACACTCTGTTTACTGTTTCAACACTAAGAAACGTAACATGAAAGATTTGTCTTAGAATTAGTCTTAGAAAGTCTTAGTAAAAACAAAAATAATTAGATTATTAGATTATTACCAAATAATTGTATTATTTATTTCTTAAAGAGAAAAAGAAGTACAATATTTTATGTGCTGTTTCACTGCTTAATAGCTTTAAGATTTTCACCCATGAGCCTAACTGGTCCTGGTCTGAACCTACAGTAGGATGTTATATTAACACTCTGTTTATTGATTCAACACTAAAAAAAATAATGTGAAAGATTAGTCTTAGAACCACCAAATGCGTAAAATAATAAAATCTTCTGCCTATGTTGGTGTATTGATTAATATTTCAGTTATAAAATAAATTCTAGTTCATTACGGGGTGTGGTCATCTGTAGGTTTAGATAAGCTTTAAGTTCTCTTATAATAAATAAATGATATAAGATTAAATATTGTTGCGATTAATAAAAAAAACTTTATTTTACGTGAAGCCATACGCATGTACTTACTCATGTGGATGTTTGAATAAAGCTTTAACGCATTTGGGGCCGTAATGCAGTTTAAGTGATCTTATTTACCTTTCACCGTAAAAACTAATCTGATGGTGCAGATGACTAGAATTAGTAGACGCCCTAATCACCCAACCATTACCCCAAAAAATGTAATGCTTGGCTAGCTGCCGATCTTCTTTGAACTTGCCAACGTCCGGAGCTCGTCCAATAAAAATGTTCCTTCAGTGAAGGGAGGGGAGTTTTAGCGTCAATAAAAAGAGCCCCGATGCAAAATAGGTAAAGAATCGTTCAGAACAGGTTTTTCTCAGGAATTCAGAGAATTCATTAAGACATCACTATGGTTCATTGGTCAGACCACGAGCGTCAAGTCATCCACGACGTGTGGGGTAAGGTCACTGGTGACGATATCGGACATGCCCTGGCCAGGTAGGTTTATGCTATGTGAAAATTCAAAACTTCACAATTAAGTCTAATATGTTTTTCTTTCGGTGGGTTCCTTGGATATTACATATGTGTGTATTACTTTTGCTGCCTAGGCTCCTGATTGTCTATCCATGGACCCAGAGATACTTCGCTTCCTTTGGTAATCTAGCCAATGCCGCAGCAATTGAAGGAAACCCCAAGGTGAATGCCCACGGAAAGGTGGTTAAGGGTGGTCTGGACAACGCTGTGAAGCATATGGACAACGTTAAGGGTGCATTTGAACAGCTGAGTAAACTGCACTGTTCGAAACTGCACGTGGATCCCAGCAACTTCTGGGTAGGTCTAACGTCAGTACCTGCAGAATGCAAAATGTTATAAAGCAATTTACATTAGGACTGATTATCTTTAATGTCAAGCTACAGCCTTATCGTCTGTTTATCACTATATAATTGTCTGCTTTCAGCTCCTTGCTGAGACTGTCACCGAAACTCTCGCTGCAAAGTTCGGACCCTCTGTCTTCACCCCTGACGTGCACGATGTTTTGCACAAGTTCCTGAGTGTCGTCGTGGATGCTCTGAGCCTGCATTACATCTAAGCAAGCATCAAAGAATAAAACATGCATGCCTTTGTCTGTGATTAAAACATGAAATAAAACGTGAAGCACGTACTCTTTGTATTGTCTTCTGCATTCAGAAAACTGCTTATACGACCGCCTACGAAGTATTCAAATAAAAAAATTAAATGAAAGGAAAAATTATTCAAATATAAAAATAATTTGCTAAAACAATAACAAAGCTGCTAAAAAATAGAATTTAGGTGTAGGAGATGTTAAGTGTCAGTCATACACTTAGGATAGATTACAACTGAGTGCAGCTGGTCCTCATTTGTGTGAAAAATAAGGAATGTCCAAATACGAACAGAACAAGTCCCAGAAGTGTGCAACGTGTAAACCATGTGCAAAAGTAAATATGCAAATGTGTGATAAGTAGTGTGGAGAGACAATGACTGTCTGAAGCGCAAAAAAAAAAAAAAAAAAAAACAGATCAGAGATTGTATAGCCTATAAGGGAAGAAGCTTGTCCACAGCGTCTCTCTGTCGGCAACAGAGAGAACAGTCCATTATTGAGGTGACATTATCTTTAAATTAATAAGTCAACTGTTATTTTAAGTATTATTTCAATACTAATATTTTTTTAATATTTTATTTTATTTTATTTTTAAATTACACCATCTTAAATTACGTACCGTTATGTAAAATTACCATAATTAACTGTAAATGAAACCTAAACCTTGCATTTTTAAATGACACTTAAATTTATAATCATGTACATATTCTCACATGTATACACTCTAAAAAATAAAACTGTGCTGTACTGAAGGTAGAAGATACTGAAAATTATACTATTATTTAACAAACAAATGTGCTACATTTACTAAATATATTAACTGAATGAAAAAAAAACAATACACACATTATCATTTTAATTAAACATTTATTTGCCAAATTTGACAAGACATGAAGTCTAAACTCAACCTGGTTTACATGCAAATGACAAGTAACAAGATCATAGACAAAGAGCTGGATTTATCTTATTAGTAAACAGTCTCAGAAACAATACTTCTGCCACAAGTATTATACAGTTAACATGTGGAAAGTAGCCTTTTGTATTAGAATCTAATGAGTCACATTTTACATCTGAAAGATTGCACACCTTCACACTTCAGTTTCCTGCAAACTGTGGGATCCATCCAAATGTGTGTGCAGACCTGCAGGTCTTAAAGAAGCAATGACAGTCTAAATGAACACAGGACACTAAATATCCATGACCAACAGTACCATGCTTCACTCGATAATGATCCTTTTCCTTTTGATGATGCGACAAATGCACACAGTTTACACCGCCATCCCATAATGCTGGCACCTAAAAAAGGAACAATAGTATACAAGTAAGTACAAGTGTGACTGTTACTATAAAGTCTACCAGACTGGTAAAATAGTACTTCCGTTCAAATACATACTTTTTGGATTAATATACATCATCACACTGATCTACGAGTGGTGTTTAAGTCAAAGCGGGACGGGAAATGAAAATTCTCTAAAACGAAGACGTAAAACTGATTTGATTTTACATAGCCCATTGCTGGTAAAATTCCGGTGAACATTCCAGTGGCTCTTACAGAACAATGCACAACCTCATACATAGAGAAAAAAATTTATATAGAGAAATAAAGAGGGTGTTCTGTTATTCTGCACAATCAACGATCCCGCTTTGACTTAAACGTCCCTTGTACATGTTTTTGTCCCTTGTATAAAAATTATACCCTTATGCATGACTATCAACTATATAAATTTTTTACTTTAGTTAATGAAAATCTAGTATACTCGAGTGGAAAACTTATAAACGTATAGTCTAGACTTATTATAGGTAAAGTGAAATATTTTAAGCCTTTTAATTTCTATCTTTGATTCAATGGCATTTGTGGGCCACAGCTTATAATGAAAGACTTAACATAACAATATGATAAACCTGTGGCTTACCTGAATGATACCCATGAAGCAGAACTGAATTAGACTTCTGTCCAAATATGCACCATCAAACAAACCACGGTCCTTCAGATCAACAAACAGAGAGATGTAAATCTCCATTGATTCCCTCCTGAGAAACCCCCACCAATATTCTAGTCGTTGATTTGCTGTGCTTGACCCTTCAATGTAGCACTCAATAACAGAGCTGTCGTGAATGTTGCGACGGAGAAAACGTTGAAAGTCTCTGACTTTAATATTCTCTGTGCCCCGGTCGCCTCTGACAATTCTTGGACAACCACCTTATCTTTCGACTGCCTCCATGTAGTAGCCTCCAATGATTTTTGGATCACTGCTGGTAGTAAATGCATTCATCCAGATGATTTTTCTGGAAAACCCGTCAATACAGCCATGGATACAGATACCAAATGGTTTCAGTTTGTCATATAAGAGTCCAAGTGCCAAATATAATTAGGCCCTTTTGCAAAATAGCTTTGGCGATGGAGCTGTCTCCTTCTTCTGAGTTCAACGCTGCGTGGGCTTAGTTCTTGTAGAATTATGCGCATGTCTTCTTTTTTGATGTGTAATCCATTCTCTTTGCATTCAGTGTACATCCACCTATACCCGTGGAGTTGGCCAGATGTTTGTAATTGTTCATAAATGAAATCAATTACCAGATCTAAACTTGTGTATCCCTTGCGCCAAAACAGGTTACAAGCCTCAAAATTCGTTTTAAATACTTTCGGAGACAATATAACTTTGACGACTTGCAAGTAAAGTAGCAATATCCTTATAATGACGTCCTAGGTTAAAATGTATCCGAACGAACTCATTTGATGTCATTTCAGCACAGAAACACACACCGAAATGCTCCGAATGGTCTTGCCAGGTATAATGCTCCACGGGAAGTACCAATTAGTATCTGGCGCTCATCAGTTAGTATCTGGCGCGCACCAATTAGTATCTGGCGCGCACCAATTAGTATCTGGCGGCACCAATTAGTATCTGGCGCGCACCAATTAGTATCTGTTGCTCACCAGTTAGTATCTGGTGCGCACCAGTTAGTATCTGGTGCGCACCAGATACAGGAAAAAATATATAAATCACCTATGTCCCTTTAGGGGCTCCATACACATTTAATACTTCTGTAACATTTAAAAAGTTGACATTTACCTTCTGTTTTATCTCCATTCAACTTCTTTTCATTAGTGGTGTTGGTGCTGTGAAAGAGATATAGAAAATATATAACATGTTTCACACAAACACACAAAATCAATCAGTGTTAGTTTCTTTTACTTACATATCAGAACATACATAACATTGTAAATATAAATATTTTAATTTCATATTACTTTCTCTCAATTTTAATTCTGAGAGAAATGTTGTATTTACATTTGGCAGACGCTCTTATCCAGAGCGACTTACAATTTTATCTCATTGTACAGCTGAGCAGTTGAGGGTTAAGGGCCTTGCTCAAGGGCCCAACAGTGGCAACTTGGTGGTTGTGGGGTTTGAACCTGGGATCTTCCGAACTGTAATTCAATGCCTTAACCCAATGCCATAATCCAATGCCTTAACCACTAAGCACCTCCGGCCTCCATTTTTTTTACTAAATCTTTATATTTCATAGCTTTATTTACTAGTACAGTACTTAGCACATTTATTTTATAACATCTCCCGCATTTGGCGGGAGAAATTAAAATAATGCGGCACAAACGCAGCCGGTTACACAGAGAAACCCGAAGGAAACCCGGACATGCACGCGCTGCTGCTTGGTGTTAAATCTCTTCTTTTACACCAGATTTTAAGTGTCTGTATTAACCGCGCTTTAGCTGAGCAGTTTGGTAGTTGGAACAAACAAGCAAAATCACTATGAACACCAGGACTGGCCTGTTGCTAGCTACCGTTAGCTATGGAGCACGGCTGTGACAGGATTCAGAAAAGTAACTTACACCTATAAAGATGTGTATGCAGGCAGACAGAGTCATTATTACAGTAACTTGTGTTAGCTGTTTACTCACCAGGATTTGTAAAGAGTGTTTCAGAATGTTCCAGGTTCATGTCCATTCTCACAGCCTTCTTGTCTCTGATGTTACACCAGACTTCCCATGAGCACTTGCACAGGGCAATTTACTCAATTATTTAAGTTTTTGTTGTTAAACCTGCAAGGGGTTCCTGAGCCTTTGGTCTCTCAGTCTGGTTCGGGAAGCACAATCATGGGAAAGACTGCTGACCTGACAGTTGTGCAGAAAATCGTCATTGACATCCTCCATAAGAAGGGAATGCCTCAAAAGGAAATTGCAAAAGAAGTTGGCTGTTCCCAAAGTGCTGTATCAAAGCACATTAATAGAAAGAAGTGTGGAAGAAAAAGGTGCACAAGCAGTAGGGTTGACCGCAGCCTAGAGAGGATTGTCAGAAAAAGGCCATTCAAAAGTGTAGGGCCTTTCACAAGGACTGAGGCTGGAGTCAGTGCATTAAGAGCCACCACAAACAGACGGATCCTGGACATGGGTTTCAAATGTTGTATTCCTTTTGTCACGCCGCTCCTGAACAACACACCACGTCAGAAGCGTCTTACCTGGGCTCAGTGGCCCAAAGTCCTTTTTTCTGATGAGAGTAACTTTTGCATCTCATTTGGAAACAAAGGACCCAGAGTCTGATAATTATCTTAATTATGACAAATCACGGCTTGAAAAATCTTGCTTCGCATGTAATGAGTCTATCCCATATATTAGTTTCAACTTTTACGTTGCATTACAAAAAAAAACATTTTCAGAACTTTTGCACGATATTCACATTTTTTCAAGTTTCACCTGTATATACACATTTGCTTATGTAACAGGGTGTAAAAAAAAGTTAAATTAATGCATGAATGGGGACAGCGCCATGATGGTACCGTGATGGTATTTGATCCGTGTTATAAGAACCGCCCACAGCAGAGCTGATGAGACACGCTGTGGGTGAGTTGCAAGTTTAAAACAATTTGAGAAATATCAGGTAAAAGGTTATTAAAAACACATAAATAACCATTTTTCCACTGTCTATTCTCATTGGTATGTTACAGAAAATGTTTTAAAGTGTTTAATGGATTAATTGGTTAATTTGTCTAGAGTTGCGCATGTTCACCACTAAGGGATAATATCCCTTAAAATCTGAATGTAATTTAATTGCTCTGTAAGTAATTTATTGACAGTGTTTATTGTAACTGTTAAATTAAAAAAGAAATTCCACTATACGATAACAAAGCTAAAAGATTTCATTTGATAAACAATTTAAAATAAGAATACTGATTTGAATAAAAAGCAGAGCTGATGAGACACGCTGTAAAGCTGATTCATTTCACATGCAGCAAAATCCGTATTTCCACGTTATACCCTTATTGTGCATTAAAGAGGCTGCACAGACAAGACTGTCACACTGACACATCTTATTCTAATTCCTGAAATATGTTAAATTCAATTTAATTTTATTTGTATAGCGCTTTAAAAAATTGTCATTGTCACAAAGCAGCTTTACACAATCCAAAAAACTGTTTTTACAAAAAGTTTGTATGGAATGTGCGTGTGCTTGAATCAAAATGGTCAGATAGTCCCCAGTGAGCAAGCCGAGGGCGACAGTGGCAAGGAAAAACTCCCTGAGATGGTAATAGGAAGAAACCTTGAGAGGAACCAGACTCAACAGAAAACCTATCCTCATCTGGGTGAAACAGAAAGCAGGAATTAATCTGCATTTATACTGTGTATTAGGTATGTTTGCCAGTTCAGCTATAACAGTTGATGTTAATTGATGTTAATATGGAGTCCAGGTAGTTATTGGAGACTTGGGTAGTAAGCAATTCTATTCTAAGAAATTCCATTCCTGAACTAACGAGCAACTACAGCCAAGTCAAGTCCTCAGAGAAACAGATGTCAACACCAGTCGAGGCCAGAACCATCTTCATGGTAGAGTGAAACCAGAGGCGTAGCAAGCTTTTCAAAAGTGTGGGGGATGAATGTGGTTTGTTTGTTAACAATAAAAATGATGAATACAATGACAGAAGGGTACAAAAGGTATTAACATAAAAGATATAAAAAGCTTTCAATTTAAATGAGTGATAGTGATACTAGAGTGATACTAAAAACACACTCAGAAAACACTTGCTAGACTTGCTAAAGATTTAGAATCAGAAATGCTTTAATAATCTTAGGGAGAAATTATTTTGTTACTCCAAATATACAGACAACATTTCATACAAACAACATACTGTATATTCAGAACAAAAATATAAACAACTATGTACATATATAATTGCAACCAACAACAACAACAACTGACCAAATAATATATGACCAACTATATCTCTCATTTAAAAAAAACCAAAAGTGCACTTTCTGCTCTCCTTACAAGAGACAAACTGCTCAGCAACCTTTTTTCTGTTTCCCCTGTCCAGCTTGTCTTTATGTACACGGCACACAGCAACACTACTGAGGCGAGTTTGGGTCAGTGAATATTGAAAAGTAATACAATGAAATAAATGCAAACAGCATCTAATGGTAATATGCTACTGTTGTTTAATGTCAACATTTTTCAACTTCACTTACAGGATTTCTCTTGAAAAAATGTGTAAATCTTCTCCTGCCTCTTTTTTTTCTGCATCTTAATGATATTGTGTGACAAAAGGACAGTGGGAAGCTTGACAGTGGCATGGGGGTGACAGGACTGGGACTGCTACATGGGTCTGACAGGACTGGGACAGATAAGCAAGTAAGCAATGAAGATATAAAACAAAAAAATCCTCACAAAAAGCTTTTTCTAAAAAATAATAATATAAACAAAAATATAATAATATAAATAATAGTATAAATAATTTAACAATTTACTGTTTTTAAACAAAAAAATTATATTCTTCCATAGTCAACAGCTATGCAAACTAACATTATTTCTCACTTTTTTCTCCTCAACAGATCCAATCAAACACAACAGGCAGGTCAGCTAATGAACAAACAATGCTCAAAATATCAAAATCAATTGCACTGGCAATAAACCCATAAATACATTGCTTAACATTGTCAATTTGTCCCTCCTCATCAATTCCCTGCCTTCTTCATCACAGTTACTTTATGCATTGATGCCACACACATAACCGAATTTAGCTCAGTTAGCTACTGAACACTATCCCAATTAGCAATTACCATTAGTCTAAAAAACGTAATATAATACAGAAAACATTTGACATGTCAACAAAACATAAACAGAACATCTTCCCAAACATATATCAAGCTTATTTAAAAACCTGAAAAGCATAAACATTCAAGGTAGCTGGAAAACGGAGATGTAAATAATCCTAACAACCATAAGTTCCCGCCTCCTCTGCACGAGCTGACCGATAAATCTAAGAGAGGCGGGACTTAAGGCAGAACAGCCAATCATCAGCCGGTGTCATGTTTGAGGGGGAGAGGAGAGGAGAGCTGAAGCGAGCGGAGACACAGAGCGGCCGGAGAAACGGAGGAGCGAATGCCAAGGTGTTTGTTCAAAACTGTGGGAAAACTGTAGAAAAAGTCTGGGTGTTGAACCCTCTAACCGGGAAAAGTCTGGGTGTTAAAACACCCACATCCCCCACGGGTGCGACGCCCCTGAGTGAAACCGTCTCCAGACACCAGACTCATCCCAAAGAGACACACTGGGCATCCATGTGATGAGATTTCCAACCAGAAGCGGGGCACCAGGATGGGTCAGACAGGTCCGAAGGGCAGCAGGAATCTGGATCACTGGCAGCTCAGAATGTGTAGCTCGACAGAGAGAGGGAAAGAGGGAGGGAAGAGAAGGAGGGGGAGAGAGAACAGGAGAGGGGAGAGCAAAAGAGAAGAGATAAGGCTATTGTTAACAGTCAGGTATAGTCGCAGTCACATAATGTATAATGTTTAAGTGTAGAGTGCAAGCAGAGACTCCGGCAGGACTAACTATAACAGAATAACTAAAAGGGAGAGCCAGAAGGAAACACAGACATGAGGGCTTTCTGAGATGTAAAGCAAACAATCACCTCACCGTCAGCAAACCTGAGTGATCAATGAGAGTGAGGAAGACAGCATCTAAACATACCAGTTCACCATAATACCAAATCATTCATGAGTCCCCCAGATCTGCTCCTTTATCCAAGACAAATCTATTCATAAAAATGCTTGATTAAATAAATAGTTTTTTAGCCTGGACTTAAACACTGAGACTGTGTCTGAGTCCCGAACACCATTTGGAAGACTATTACTTAATTTTGGGGCTTTGTAAGAAAAAGCTCTGTCCCCAGCTGTAGTTTTCATAATACGCGGTACTGACAAGCAGCCTGCATCTTTTGATCGGAGTAGGCGTGGCAGATCGTGAGACACTAGCAGTTACAGCACTCAGATACTGCGGCATGAGACCATTTAATGCTTTACATGTCAAGAGTAGTATTTTAAAGAAATTCGAAATTTAAGTGAAGTGAAGATAAGATAGGTGAAGATAAGATAGGTGAGATGTGAAGATGTGCATCTTCTGGTTCTAGTGAGGACTCTTGCTGCTGCATTCTGGACTAGCTGAAGCTTGTTTATGCCCTAGTTGAACATCCAGACAGTAAGGCATTACAATAGTCCAACCTAGAGGTGATAAAAGCATGAACTAGTTTTTCTGCATCGTTTAGCGACAGTATATTTATTATCTTGGCAATATTTCTAAGGTGAAAGAATGCTATCCTGGTAATATTATTTACATGAGCTTTAAATAAAAGGCTGGAATCTTTAATCACACCAAGGTCTTTTACTGTTGCACTTGATGGAACAGAAAGGCCATTTAAAGTTACAGTGTGATCTAAAATCTTACTTCTAGCTGTATGCCGTCCTATGACTAGAACTTCTGTCTTATCAGGATTAAGCAGAAGGGAGTTAATTAGCATACAATCTTTTATGTCCTGTACACATTGCTCAACATGCCAATAGGAGGTCATTTACTACTTTAACGAGTGCTGTTTCTGTGCTGTGATGAGGCCTAAATCCTGACTGATACAGTTCATGTATGCTATTTCTATGTAGATATGAGCATAGCTGCTCCGGGAATCTTAGAGATGAAGGGGAGGTTTGATATTGGCCTGTAATTGGACAGCTGACAGTGGTCGAGGTCAGGTTTCTTAATAATCGGTTTAATAACTGCTAATTTAAAAGATTTTGGAACATACCGAATGCTGAGTGAAGAATTAATTATTCTCAACAGGGGTTCTGTTATTGCTGGTACTATCTGTTTAAGAAAATGTGTCTGTGTAGGATCTAATATACAGGTTGATGAATTTGCAGAAAAGATGAGTGAAATTAGTTCATTCTCTTCAAGGGGAGTAAAGTATTCCAGGTTCTGATCAGACATGGCTAGTTTAACATCTGTATCAATTACATTGTTCGGTTTCAAAGCCTCAATTTTATGCCTAATATTTACAATTTTATTATTAATTATTATTTATTATTATTAATTAGTCCTCACCATCACTTGCACAATGTTGTTGTAAAGATTTCTGCAGTGGTCTTATTTCTAGTTTTTTTGCTACTGTGTTAAATAAAAATTAAGGATTATTTTTGTTATTTTCTTTAAGAGTGGAGAGATACGTTGATCTAGCTACACTAAGAGCTTTTTTATAATTTAGGATGCTCACCTTCATTTATTTGAAATACTAACAATTTAGTTTGACACCATTTACGGTTTAATTTCCGAGCGGTCTGTTTTAAAGTGTGTGTGTGATCCTTACAGTATACCAGGGAGCGAGTTTTTTATCTCTAATAATTTTGCTTTTTAACTGAAGCTACATCATCTAAGGTATAACGGAACGTCGACTCTAAATATTCAGTCGCCTGATCGAGTTCTGTGGGGTCAGACGGTGATCCACTCAATGTTCATAACTCTGGGAGATTACTGATTACTTAAGCTCTGTGGTAGTTGATCTGAATGTACATTTAATACGGTAGCATGGTGCTGTGCGTACATTATGACAAACTTTAATTGAGACAAAATAGTGATCTGATATAACTTTAGACAGTGGAATTGTGAATAAATTTCTTATACTTAATCCGAATAATATTATTAATCTAAAGTGTGACCTGCTTTATGAGTGGGTCCTACTACACACTGATTTACTCCTACCGAGTCCAGTATGGACATAAATGCTGTTCTCAGAGGGTCTTCTGGATTCTCAAAATGAATATTAAAATCTCCAGCAATTAATACTTTGTCTACAGAAACGACTAGGTTTGAAAGGAAGTCTGCAAATTCACAAAGAAATTCATTATATGGCTCTTGAGGTCTGTAAATGGTGATTAGCAGGATCAACTGAGCTGACTTAATATTTGTAGCTACACTTGTTAAGTTACTATAGAGAACTTTAAATGCATTAAATTTTTGTCTTTGTTCATGTACAATAGAAAGATTATCATTGTAAATAACTGCAACGCCTCCTCCTTTACCAGTTAGCCGAGGCTGATGTATGTAGCTGTATCCAGGAGAACTAGCTTTATTTAGAGTTACATATTCGTCCTGTTTAATCCAGGTTTCAGTTAAACAGAGTATATCAATTTCCTAATCCGTGATAATTTCATTAACAATAATTGCTTTTGATGCGAGAGATCTAATATTTAACAGTTCTAGGTTCAGGTCAGAGGTGCTGGCTGCGCATTCAGTCTGATCCGAGTTTGTGGTATCTATATTAATTAAATTACTAAAACAGACTTTTTGAGTCTTTCAAAATTTTTGCTTAGCCCGGGGAACAGACACGGTCTTAATATGATGAACCCTGAGTGACGACTCTATGCAGCTAGCAGACGGTTGGTTTAGCCTTTCAGTCTGCTCCCTGGCCTGGGTTCTGGATTGTCACCGATTACCTATGCCTCTTCTGAGACTATGAGCTGTACTACAAGAAATGAGAGCAGCACCTTTCCGAGTGGGATGGACCGCCCTAACAGGCCAGTTTTGCCCCTTAAAGGTCTTCCAATTTTCTATAAAGCCCACATTCTTTTCTGAGCACCACCTGGATATCCACCAGTTCAGTGACCATAACCTGCTGTAAGTTATGTCGCCACATCTCATGGGGATGGGACCAGAAAATACGTTCCTTGAGCCGCTACAATTACAAGAGGTGCTCAAAGTGTTTGTCATTAGCTTTTAGCCATTTATTAGTACGGCGAACTGCTGCGTATGTAACCTTGGTCATAGTGTCCATTGAAATTGCTGCACATGCATTTTAAATTTTTTCTCTAAGGTCAGGCAGTGTAAAGTGAGTTTTTTGCGATAATTGATATCCTTTATGGTCCCCATAGATAAAAGGCTGCAGGTGTTAAATATTCCTGCAGGTGAAATATACAGAGCTCGTTCTAACTTTTTGTCCTCTTACAAAAAGTGAACACGTAACAGATAAGCATTTTTATAATATACTCGCTAGAAATGATCTGCAACCTACAGGTAACCCTGGGCCGCTAGACAGCAGAAGGCCGTGCTGGAAACCCACAAACCAATGCTCGCCTGTCCCAGGTAAATTCTCGGCATGACAAATTCTCACAAACTCAATATCTCTGTCCAGGTCCAATGCGCCAAGGACACAGCCCTTCCAGGTTTTGTTCACTCTGGCGCCGGGATACCACGGAGCCAGGATGCAACAGCAACGGAAGATACAAGCTAGGCCCCAGGTGAGGACTTCTCCCCCTCCGCCGCCTTCCGTCTTCGAGATCTTAACCTGGAACTGCTTTGCTTTGTCGTACCACGGCTAAAGGTAAGGGGCGCACTGGCTGTTTAACTGATGCTCGTATTTTTGATGTTGCTGCACAGGTGCCCGCGGCCCTAAAAGAGAACATTGAAGCTGTGGTCCTCTATGCTGGCACGAACGATGCCAGCAGCAGTCCTCTCAGACAACATTTCCAGAACACTACTCACCATCTGACTGGCAGTAAGTCATACCTTAGATTTTAATTATTGTAGCCATGTTACAACCACACTTACAGTATACAAGTGCACAGCTTGTCCTATTGAACCGTGTCTGTTTACTGAATAGTTGAAACCATACAATAAATTAGCTAAAAGCCCCCAAAATAACCTAATAACCATAGAACCAGAAAAAGGCCAAATATGTAACCAAAATCTACCTTTAAAATTTGTGCTTCTCAATATTAGATCCGTTGCCCTAAAGCACTTCATGTCACGCTCTCAAGAGAGCAACCCGTAACCTCGAGCAAATTTCAAGAAAAAATAAGTTAAAGCTTTTTAGAATAGCATATAAAGACATATAAAGGCTCAAAAAAGTGATAACAGTAAAACAAAACAATCCCAGGTTCTTATTTAGTACAGAGCCTAGACTGACTAAACCTTAAGATATATGCTGAGAGTATTTCATCATGTCCCTAAATTTCTCAAGTTGGGAGTTTTTTTTGGGAGAAAAAACCTAAACTAGACTGTAATGAAATAACCAAGTACGGACCAATTTCAAACCTTCTGTTTATAACAAAATATTAGAAAAGTTGGTGTAAGTTTAAATATGCACATTTTTACAGGAAAAGAATATCTTTAAAGAATTTTAGTCTGGTTTCAGGCACGATCAACAGAAACTGCGCTAGTTAAGCTTTAGACCAATTTTGCATCTCATAACTCGTCTTACTTGATCTTATTGCATACCAACATCTAATTGCTTTTTTGCACGATCTTTTTTACTTATTCACTTATTTATTACTTTTCACAAAAAAAAAATCTATCTTTGCTGCTAGTTACAAGAAATGCTTACTGTTTCTAGGTTAAGTGTTGCAAGTGTTCTGCAAGACAAAGAAAGATTTGTAATAAATTTTGACTTGTAAAACAAACAATTCTTGGTTTCTGAGTACCGAGTATCATCTATCACGCATGCACTTCTTGTTTTGACGTCTAGTGTCACATGATCAGAACTGAGCCAACAGTTTATTTCTCTCTTGCGCTGCGGAATTGTGGGTAATCGTCTCCCCTGCTGGGTCTTAGTGCGGTCTTTTACTGGTATAATCAACATCCGTGCACGCGTGTACTGTTTACTATAACACTGTGTTATCACAAGTCTCATTAGAGAGGTTAAAAATCCATTTCTCTCTCTGTATCAGCCTGCTCTTTGCCTGCTGTGTGTGTCTGTGTGCGCATGCGTCATTGAACACCGTGTCACACATACACACACACACTCTCTCTGCTCTACACAAAAACACTGCTCCGTCGCGATTCTTTTCAAAGGTAAAGTGCAGATTAGTTTGTTTTATTTTTACTTTACAGCAGTGATTCTGTTAGCGTGTCGCTCAATCGAGTGTCATTAGAGAGATCTCTTGTTTATTTTTCCCGATAAAACAGCGTTTTCGTTGTGTGCATGCATGTTAAAAGAGTGGAGAAAGGGTAAAATGAGAACTTTTACTTTAGACTCACACACACAAACACATGCGGTCATTTTTACCCGTCCTGCACATAAAAATTTTAAATAACTTGCTCATCAGAGTGTTTAATAAATAGTAATAAATTGTAACAGTGATTGTTGGAGTGATGTACTGTTACCCAACCGCCTACAATCTGCATTAAATTTAATAACTAAATAAATAAATTAAAAAAAAGAATGTTTTATGAGATTTTTAAAAATCCCTCTTTTTCTAATGTGTATAAAGTGTATATTATTGTTTTGGGTTTTTGTGTGTATAAGACTGTAATGTGTTTAATGAGAACTTTGGCAACCCGGATAAATAACAAGAAACCTTTGTGTATTGTTTAATTCTGTTTATTGTCACCATCATTTCTGGATGTCATTTAAACGACGTCTCCTGAAACTGGTACTTTATTTAGCGGTACTTATCAGACAGAGCATAGGCCAGGTTGTCCAGAAACTTGTCAAAAGACACCTGAACTTCAGGGGTAAAGTCCCCGGGGAAAAGCATGGACACGGTCACCTTAAGGGTCCTGGCCAGAAGCTATAATGGGGGAAAATAAAAGCATTGTCACAACACAGTCTGTGTTTAATGAAACACAGAAAAATTCATATTAATAGTCTGCTGCTTACCTTGAAATTAGCAGGGTCAATACGGAGCTTAAAAGCATGCAGCTCGCTTAGTGCGGTCAGGGATCCGCAAAGATCGTCGATGTGGGCAACGGCTTCTCCAATTTTCCTGGCAATTACGGCACCGTGCTTTTTCACTTGGGGTGATCCGGGATGAAGATCAGACCAGTGAGAGAAGTAGGTCTTTGTCTGAGGATAGACCTCCAGCAGCCTGCATAAAAAAACATCAAGCAAATAAGAAAAGAATTAGTCAGTATAAATTAGTATGTACTACAACAATTTGTTGTCCAGTTATTAAAAGCGATTAATTCACCTGCCAAATGCCTCGGCGCCGATCTCATCAGCCTTGGAAGAGATCTTTCCCCAAAGATCCTTCACAACGGCCTTGTCCTTAGCTGTGAGACTCATTGTGACACTTGTCTGGGTTTTCAGCTTAAAAAATGTTTTGCAAAATTCTTTTGTGGATGTTGAAGCTGTGTGCCTCTTTTTATTGAGTCTGATATCAGGCACACCCTGCCATAGTAAATCTAGACTCCACCTCTTACTTTAACTGTCTAGTCATATTTGGATCTTTTCCAAAATGGGCTGAAACGCTGCGTAATAAACTCAGATGACCTTTAGATGCACAAATACAAGTAAAAAAAAAAGTTACAGGGTGACTTAAACAAATGCTAGTTATTTTTAAGAAAAATACAAAAATAATTAGATTGTTAGATTATTACCAAATAATTGTATTATTCATTTCTTAAAGAGAAAAAGAATTACAGTATTTTATGTGCTGTTTCACAGTAATATCTTAGCAGTAATAGCTTTAAGATTTTCAGACTTCACATGAGCCTAACTGGTCCTGGTCTGAACCTACAGTAGGATGTTATATTAACACTCTGTTTATTGATACAACACTAAAAAATGTAATGTGAAAAATTAGTCTTAGAATTAGTCTTAGAACCACCAAAGGCGTAAAATAATAAAATCTTTTGCCTAGGTTGGTGTATTGATTAATATTTCAGTTATAAAATAAATTCTAGTTCATTACGGGTTGGTCATCTGTAAGTTTAATTAAGCTTTAAATCCTCTTATAATAAATAAATGATATAAGATCAAAGAATGTTGCGATTAATAATTTTTTTTTACGAAAAAAATTATTTTACGTGATTAGTAATAAGCCATACACATGTACTTACACATGTGGATGTTTGAATAAAGCTTTAATGGATTTGGGGCCGTAATGCAGTTTAAGTGATCTTATTTAACATTCACTGTAAAAACTAATCTGATGGTGCAGATGAGTATAATTGGGAGACGCCCTAATCACCCAAGCATAAGCCAAAAAAATTTAATGTCTGGCTCGCTGCCGATCTGTTTTGAGCTTGCCAAAGTTCGGAGCTCGTCCAATAAAAATGTTCCTTCAGTGAAGGGAGGGGAGTTTAAGCGTCAATAAAAGAGCCCCGATGCAAAATAGGTAAAGAATCGTTCAGAACAGGTTTTGCTCAAGAACTCAGAGAATTCATTAAGACATCACTATGGTTCATTGGTCAGACCATGAGCGTCAAGTCATCCACGACGTGTGGGGTAAGGTCACTGGTGACGATATCGGACATGCCCTGGCCAGGTAGGTTTATGCTATGTGAAAATTCGAAACTTCACAAAATTAAGTCTGATATGTTTTTCTTTCGGTGGGTTCCTTGGATATTACATATGTGTGTATCACTTTTGCTGCCCAGGCTTCTGATTGTCTATCCATGGACCCAGAGATACTTCGCTTCCTTTGGTAATCTAGCCAATGCCGCAGCAATCGAAGGAAACCCCAAGGTGCATGCTCATGGAAAGGTGGTTAAGGGTGGTCTGGACAATGCTGTGAAGCATATGGACAACGTTAAGGGTGCATTTGAACAGCTGAGTAAACTGCACTGTTCGAAACTGCATGTGGATCCCAGCAACTTCTGGGTAGGTCTAACATCAGTATATCTGCAAAATGCAAAATGTTATAAGCAATTTACATTAGGACTGATTATCTCTAATGTCAAGCTACAACCTATCGTCTGTTTATGACTATATAATTGTCTGCTTTCAGCTCCTTGCTGAGACTGTCACCGAAACTCTCGCTGCAAAGTTTGGACCCTCTGTCTTCACCCCAGATGTGCACGAGGTTGTGCATAAGTTCTTGAGTGTCGTTGTGGATGCTCTGAGCCTGCATTACATCTAAGCAAGCATCAAAGAATAAAACATGCATGCCTTTGTCTGTGATTAAAACATGAAATAAAACATGAAGCACATATTCTTTGTATTGTCTTCTGCTGAAAGTCAACTAGTAAAAGAAGGATCTTGATGACATTTTATGTGGACGCTACAAACATTAGCTCACATCCAGTAAAGTTTGCTGATGGCGGGTTCAGAAGAAATAATATTTCTAATGATAAGATTGCTAAAAAATATATAGAATTGTAAGTTTACGTAGGATATGTTAAGATAACTGGAGTGGAGTATTTGTGTCTGACACTTAGCCACAGGGTCATAGTGACATCATTCACATTAACAGCTGCTTTTACTCTCAAAAATGTGAACTTCCACAAATGTCATTTATACCTTTAAATAACTAATACATTTCAGTCAAAATAAAATTCTATTCATGTAAATATTCTCACATGTATAATATATATACATTGGCTGACACATCCTATTCCAGAAATATGTTCCTTAAGATTCTACAATTACAAGAGGTGCTCAAAGTGTTAGTCATTAGCTTTAAGCCATTTATTACTACGGTAGTGTATAGTGGGTTTTCTGTCAAATTCGATATCGTTTAGAGGCCCCATAGATAAACGTATGGTAAAACATACAGAGGTCGTATAGGCTGCTTTTTCCGAGTTCAAGCTGATTTAAACCTCTCAATTTTCTAGCATAATCCAGCCTTATATTCTAACCTTTTGTCCTCTTATGAAGAGTGAACACGTATGTATTTTTAAACCTACTCGAAACATTTTTATATTGCTAGTTTTCTATCGCACACCTGCTTCTAGCTGGCTATCCCCAGTGGCATGGTTTTAGGCATGGGCGAACGGGGCAGCCGTCTGCGACGAACTTGAAGCAAAAAATAATAATCTGTGCCGCTAAGCGTTTTTTTTATTATCTATGATACCTGTGCCGCCCGTGCTGCTGAAGGAGCCGCACAGAAGCTGAGCGAGCGGAGAGGAGAGGGGAGGGGGGGAGGGGGAAGGGGGGCGCAGAGTAAAGTTCAACTCTCCCAAATGAAGCGGTCAAGGAGGGACCGGGGAAAAATTACTTTCTTACAAATAACGCACATTTCATTCAAAATATTATAAACAAAGACCAATATTTTTTTCATTTATTTAATTCTGTAAAAAAAAATTGGTAAAAACGGTTATAATGTTAAGGTGAATTGGTTTAGTCTTGACTTCTGGTCGTGAGTGACAGCATTGGGGGAAATGTGTAGAATCGTCAATTACAAAGTAAACAGCGATGGAGAGAAAAAGGCCAAAGCTGTCAGGAGCCTAGGGAAAAAAAAGAAAAGAAGATGAGGAGAAACAGGCAAAAGATAAAGGTATGCAACAATGTTCTCTCTGTATGATTAAGGTATTCATGTCATTATGTTAATTATAGCATAACGTTAACTCTATAGGTTTGTTAGCCTTCTTGCTTATGATGCTTGCTATGCTTACCTTGCTAAAAAAAAACACACACACAATAAAAACCTAATATACAAACCATCACAGAAATTATAATGGTTTCTATTAAATACCATTATGGACCATTAACTTTTTCCAGTAAACTATTACTATATACCAGCAAACATTGTTATACTTACCATTAAAACCAGTACAATACAAAAACAATACCCATTATAACCATTAAATCCATTACATTTTCTATTATTTTTGGGCAGGGTTCTATTGTTTTTTCAGCAGTATAAACAACATGCGATCTAATTAAATTTAACCACAAAATTATGCTTTGCAACAAAACTGTTGCAAGTAGTTATTTATTTCCATTGTTTATGTTAATGTTGGCTATAGCCAATATATTTACAATATGTTTGCAGTATACTGTAAATAGCCAGTGTAATTTACATATGTTTAGATAGTTTAAAAGACATTTTCCATTTGGTATAACTCTGTTACATGACAAAGCATATAATTTGAGGCAGTAAATCAACCACTGTTCCTCCCGTAGATTAGATTAGATTAGATTCGATTAATAAAGTGTCTAATGACAGACATTTAGCATGTTAGGGCATGTTTATTTAAATTTGAAATTTTTATGAGTAATATTGCAGCCAACAGTCTTTTGATGTCAATTTCAATTGTGTCCTGTTTCACTACAGTGTAATAAAACTACATTATTACTACAATAAAACGTGTGGTGTGTACAAAATGTAAAGTTTTGTCATGTTGGCGTTTGGGGGGTTAGGGCGCCGGGAGGGAGTCTCACCCGGGGAGCAATTCAGTCTAGAACCGCCACTGGCTATCCGATTAGCATTGCTAACCCTTTAGCCCGTATGTTTTTTACACCGATTATCTCTGTTAGATTTAGGGCAGACGGAGGGGATGTGTCCCCACCAATTTTCTCGATTAAAATGTCCCCATCAATCATTTAATCCACTTTTTAAAAAATAGTGCTGTCAACATTAACCTAGACACAGAAAAAGGGATACATCACGTTCTCTCCCTGAGTCATCCCGCCCCCAAAACACATATGAACATTTTAATTGGCTGTGCCTTTCCCTGCTATCATGTGAGAGACTATGGCGCCAAATGCAGTGGATTTTTTTTCCCCATGCAAGAAGGTGTGTTGGGTGACATATTCAATTCAATTCAATTCAATTTTATTTGTATAGCGCTTTTAGCAATTGTCATTGCCGCAAAGCAGCTTTCCACAATTAAAAGAACTATTTAAGTTTGTATGAAATGTTAATGTGTATGAATCAGAATAGTCAGTTTGTCCCTCGTGAGCAAGCCGAGGATAAGACAGGGGTGATGTGCTCATATCTTCAGGTTCTAGTGAGGACTCTCGCTGCTGCATTCTGGACTAGCTAAAGCTTATTTATGCACCTAGCTGAACAACCAGACAGTAAGGCATTATAATAGTCCAACCTAGAGGTGATAAAAGCATGAACTAGTTTTTCTGCATCGTTTAGCGACAATATATTTCTTATCTTGGCAATATTTCTGAGGTGAAAGAATGCTATCCTGGTAATATTATCTACATGAGCTTCAAATGAAAGGCTGGAATCTATAATCACACCAAGGTCTTTTACTGTCACACTTGATGGAACAGAAAGACCATCTAACGTTACAGTGTGATCTAAAATTTTACTCCTAGCTGTATGCGGTCCTATGACTAGAACTTCTGTCTTATCCGGATTAAGCAGAAGGAAGTTAATTAGCATCCAATTTCTTATGTCCTGCACACATTGCTCAACTTTAGTAAGCAGTTTTTTCTCATCAGGTTTTGCTGACACATATAACTGTGTGTCGTCAGCATAACAATGAAAACTAATACCATGCTTACGGATTATGTTGCCCAGAGGAAGCATGTCAAGGGAAAAAAGCAGTGGACCTAAAACTGAACCCTGCGGAACGCCAAACTCCACTAGAGAATATGCAGAATAATCACCATTTAAGTCTACATACTTTACTATCGGTCAGATAGGATCTGAGCCAGGAGAGGGCTGTACCTTTAATTCCTACTACGTTTTCTAATCTGTGAAGAAGAATAGCGTGATCAATGGTGTCAAAAGCTGCACTGAGGTCAAGTAATACAAGCATAGTTACACAACCCTGATCAGAGGCCAATAGGAGGTCATTTACTACTTTAAAGAGTGCTGTCTCTGTGCTGTGATGAGGCCTAAATCATGACTGATACAGTTCATGTATGCCATTTCTAAGTAGATATGAGCATAGCTGCTCCGCTACTATCTTTTCCAAAATCTTAGAGATAAACGGGAGGTTTGATATTGGCCTGTAATTGGACAGCTGACAGGGGTCGAGGTCAGGTTTCTTAATTATTGGTTTGATAACTGCTAATTTAAAAGATTTTGGAACATAATTCAATTCAATTCAATTTTATGTGTATAGCGCTTTTAACGATTTACATCATCACAAAGCAGCTTTACACAATCAAAACATAACCAATGCTGAGTGAAGAATTAATTATTCTCAACAGGGCTTCTGTTATTGCTGGTAATATCTGTTTAAGAAAATGCGTCGGTACAGGATCTAATATACAGGTTGATGAATTTGCAGAAGAGATGAGTGAAATTAGTTCATTCTCTTCAAGGGGAGTAAAGTATTCTAGGTTCTAATCTGACATGGCTAGATTAACATCTGCATCAATTACATTGTTCGGTTTCAAAGCCTCAATTTTATGCCTAATATTTAAAATTTTATTATTAAAAAAGTTCATGAAGTCCTCACTATTGCATGATGTTTTTGTGGAGATTTCTGCAGTGGTCTTATTTCTGGTTAATTTGGCTACAGCATTAAATAAAAATCTAGGATTATTTTTGTTATTTTCTATAAAAGTGGAGAGATCTAGCTATGGCGTCACTGGCTATTTATCGTCTGGACTGATCACCAGAACCTCATCACCATCAGAAACTTAAAACAGCTCAACCCACGAAAGGCAGGGTGGGCATTATTTTTCGAACAATACAATTTCCACCTGTCATACTGCCCGGGGTCGAAGAATACCAACGCCCTATCACACCAACATGAGGAAGACCTCCTCCGGGCGGACAATGCCTGTCATTCCCTCCTCACGGATCATTGCACCCCTCCACTGGGATTTGGAAACGAGGGTCCGCCAGACACAGGCTGCGGAAGCCGGACCGGCAAGCGTGCCGCCTGGACGACTATGTGCCCCAATGCCTAAGAATGGAGGTTCTCCAGTGGGCCACTCGTCACCAATCGCTGAACCCTACTGTTTATCAGACGGGCGTTCTGTTGGCCCTCCATTAGGAAAGACATCAGGCATCAGGCATGCCCGGTGTGCGCCAGGGCCAAAGATGTCAATCAACCAACACCTGGAGAACTACAACCACTCTTAGTTCCTCGACTGCCCTGGACGCACATCGCCCTGGATTTCATCACGGGTCTGCCGGTTTCCGAAGTAAAAAACACCATCTTAACCATCGTTGACCAGTTCTCCAAGACCTGGTGGCCCTCACCGGACTCCCATCAGCGAAAAACACAGCTGAGCTGATACTGGAACACGTAGTCCGACTGCATTGGTTCCCAAGGGACATCGTCTCGAACAGGGGGCCCTAGTTCACCGCCCGGTTCTGGAAGACCTTCTGCCATCTGATCAATTCCACCAGTAGTCTGGAGCACTACCTGAGGTGTTTTGTGGCTGATCGCCAGCGCTCCTGGGCCCGCTACATCACATGGGCTGAACTATCGTACAATTTTTACGTTTCATCGGCCACCAGCCTAAGCCTATTTGAGGTGTGCTATGGTTTTCAACCTCCGATGTTCGCCCATCAAGAACCGGAAGTTGACGTACCATCGGCTCAACAGTTGGTCCGTAGGTGTCAATAGCTGTGGAATCAAGCCAACCTTGCCATCCAACACGCCAACACCAGTTACATCACCCAGCATTGCCGTCGACACCCTCCGGCACGTTTGTACAAAGTAGGTGACAAGGTATGGCTATCAACAAAGAACCTCCACACACCGAATCCCGAAAACTTTCACCCCGATTCATTGGCTCATATCGCATTACTCTAAGGATAAACCCTGTCACCTACCGGCTCCAGCTGCCTGCGGTGCTCCGGATTAACCCCATATTTCATACATCCCATCTAAAACCCTTCATCACTTCACCTATGATTTCACCCACCCCCCAGCTCCTCCTCCCCAAATCATTGAGGGCGATCCCGCCTAGACCGACTTGCGCCCTCGGGGCAGGGCCACTCAGTACCTGGTTGACTGGGAAGGCTACGGTCCCGAGGAACGGTCTTGGATCCCAGCACGCTTCATCCTCGACCCTGAGCTTGTCTGGGACTACCGTCGCCAGGTATCCTCCCCCCCAGGACCGCCTGGAGCCGGTCCTGGACAGGGTCATGCACACTCGGTCCGCGACCGGCACTAGGACCCGGAAGTAATACGGTCGCGAACCAGGAAGCATAAAAGAAGACAAGATGGCACAGCACATCGCTCAGTCATTGAGTTCGCCCATGCCACTTCGGATTCGTTTGCCAATTCGTGAGTACTCACTTTCTTGGGTTGGCTTTCAGATTGAGTGTGTGTTTATAGGACGCGGGTTAGATTGTGTCTTTTCCTTGCTCCCCATTTGTAAGAGTCCTTAGACTAAATTGCGTGATTATCCTGCCTATTTATGTCCTTCCGCGTTTGGGTTTACCATTCACGCTACAAAGGGCTAACCGCTAAGGCCACGTCTTCTGGTCACCTAAAGTTAGTTCCTGACACCCGCAATAAGGCTGGTCATCCACGGAGGACAAATGCAAGAGAGGACAGCATACTGCGGAGGATCTCAATGGGCAATCGTTTCCACACTGCCGCTGGAATTGCTCACCAGTTCAGCGCTGAACAGGGTAAGGATCTGTATCGTCATACAGTGTCTAGATGTTTAAGAACATTTGGACTGAAAGCCCACTTTGCAGTGACCAAACCTTTAATTAGCAGAAAGAATCAAAAGGCTAAACTAAGCTTTGCTGATTAGCATGTTGTGTGGACAGAGGAGAACTGGTCCAAAGTTCACTTCAGAGATGAAAGCAAGTTTAATTTATCTGGGTCCGATGGAAAACATTATGTTTGGTGAAAAAATGGAGAAAGTCTGAACCCAAAGTGTGTAAACAGGAAAAAGTCAGTGAAAAGTGGAGGAGGAAGTGTCATGGATTGAGCCATGTTTTCTGCAGCCTCTTATACAGAGTTGGGCCTCTTATACAGCTACATGGCAGAGTGAATGCAAATGTTTATCAGAACATATGGTTCCTTCCCTACGTTCATCACCCAATCAGCCCGCAGTGTTCATGCAGGACAACGCTCCATGTCACACAGCAAAACGGGTAAATCAGTTCCTTGAAACTGAAAACATTGAAATAATGACATGGCCTGCTTAGAGTCCTGATCTTAACCTAATAGAGAACCTCTGGAAATACCTTGGCGACAAAGTTTTGGCCAAGAAACCCAGTCACTGAACTGTGGAGGAGACTGGAAGAACAGTGGGCCAAAAAACCAGAGCAGTGTGAGAGACTAGTGCTGTCCTGTGGCAGCAGATGTGCTGAAGTCATTCAGAGCAGAGGCCTGTACACTTCCTACTAATTGCTGACTTTTGTAACCTTCAGAAAATTTTGTCGTAATTTTGATCAGTGTGTTTTCTGCAAAATAATGTTTTTTGTCGAAATGCCTTAGTTATTTTGTGGAAAAGGTGTTCTGGTAGCATGGTATAGACAGGTCAAAAACTCTTTTAACTGTTGAGCAGTGAAGATTACATTATTTCAGAATTGTTTAATTATTTATAAATTGTTCACAAATTTTGATCTCCAGTGTATATTTAATGTATAATAAGTACATTACAACAATTCTTACTGTGTTACATCTTACGAACACATGATTAATATACTGAGTATATGCTTATTGCAGCAGTAGCATGCTGTTCTACTTCTGGTCAATTACAAATACTAAAAAAGCACACTTTGTGGTTAATACAAATATACTTTATTATATAATATAGTACACACAGTCTTGTATAATACTGTAATGCAAATGTGTTCCCCAGTGAAAAAAAAAATACACTTTAGTGTATTACAAATATATTGAAATCCTCGATAGTACATTGCAAATATACTTACAAAAAATTGTACCGTCAGTTAATATATAAAAAGTATACTAACATCATGCTTTTACCAAATTTTGGAATTAAATTTTTAATATACTTAAAAATAATTGTATTATAGTGCACTTTTCAAAAATATATTATTGGAAAATATACTTTAGGTGAAAGGTTGGTCTAATTTCCAAAGTATACTTATTTAAACTTGTTTTTCAATGTATTTTTGGTATATTTTAAAAAAATATGCTTGAAATAATCATTGTACAAATGTACAGAAAGTATACATTAAAAAACAAATTTTAATATTCGGAAGTCTCAGTATATTATCAGTTAAATTTAAATGTACTTATATTTAGTGCACTACTCTCTCGTGCTTTTAGACTCGTTTCTGCACGCTAAATCTCTCTCGCGCGCGCGCGATGTTAAACTTGTTTTTGTGCGCTGAAAATAATTTTTTCCTGTTCAAGATAATTTATGTTTGCACTCTCTCACTCTTCTGTGCGCTCACAGAATAAAGTGACACAATATGGAGTTAATTATGTGCCAAAATTTAACAAACAAACACAATCTGCTTTGCAAAGAAAAAAACGACTTTCTCACAAATGCAGCGTTTTGCAAACAAACACAATCCTATTTGCAAGGAAAAAATTCAACTTTCTCACAAATGCACCCTCCATATTTTCTCACAAATGCATCCATCCGTATTTTCTCACAAATGCACCCTCCGTATTTTCTCACAAATGCATCCATTCGTATTTTCTCACACATGCGCCCAACCTATTTTCTCACAAATGCAATGGGGCAACTCCCTCTTCCAAAACAGCAGATGGCGCTATCGGTCAATTTACTCTATTCTCCCAAGACCTCAAACAACGTGTTTATATGGTTTACCCTTATGTCCCAGAGAAATATGAGTGGGGAACAGTTTTGAGGTGTCCATTATACATCCAGACAGCCAGACATATTAACAATCCACTATCTTTAGGATAGAGCCATGTAGGGGAATACAGTTATATCAAACCACAGCTGCATTTTAATTAACTATTGAATTATTAACTATAATTAGTGATCATATCTACATTTAAATAATCTGTGTCTGTGGTACAATCATACATTGTAGACAGCTGTTGCAGCGCGAGGTGTAGATACACTAAGATGCAAGAATCATTGTATTAGACCGCATGAAATTTGTCGCAGCCCTTGGCTTCTGAATACAAGGCAGAGAGTCTCTAACGGGTGCAATTGATTTTATTCTGCAACCAGCGTAAGCACCGTGAAAACTAAAATAAACACATAAATAGCTGGTTAAATAAGCCTTTGGCTAAATACAAATTTACAAATAAAACCCTCACATCTTTACAGTACATCATCATGCATTTATACATATGCTACATATGAACCTTAAAACTACAGTATTTAAAACAATATAAACACATGAACTTTTTGTAAGAGAGACACAACAAAACAAAATTCCAGAAACATCATTAAAGATTTTCCCTGTCTTAAACATGGAATCAAAAACACACACCTCGCTCCGCTCACCAAGGGTGCAAACTTTTAACTTGCTGCTTCCTGAGGTAGAAGTTAGCTTTAAAGGCTCTGGGCTAAACAGCACACAAATGTGAACATGAGGCAGAGCAACCCAAACAATTCAAAAATGCACAGCACTAGAATTACACAAACTAAGTTCACTTACATTTGTGCTGAGCTTCTTGGACAAAGGAAATCTTAACCGTTAAACTGTTGAGAGGTTATACAGGTTCCTGGGTTTATAATCACAACCCCATCACATGAATAAGCTGACTGAACTATAACTTATAGTGACCTCTAGAGGCCACTTACAAAATTTATGAAACTTTTTACAAGCAGGTTTGTAATAGAATTCTGTCTGTAATTCAGTATGTTTACTGTTCATTTATAGCTTTTCCCCCTTATAACTTTGTTAAAGATTATTTAAATGTAGATATGATCACTAATTATAAAAGATTTTGATGCATCATGTCGCATACGTCCGTTATGGATATAAAAAGCCAAACATGATGGCAGTTCTTTCAACCTTCAATAGTTAATTAAAATGCAGCTGTGGTTTGATATAACTGTATTCCCTTACAGGGCTCTATCCTAAAGATAGTGGATTGTTAATATGTCTGGCTGTCTGGATGTATAATGGACACCTCAAAACTGTTCCCCACTCATATTCCTCTGGGACATAAGGGTAAACCATATTGTGGCGTGGGCGGGGTTTTGATGGGCTACCATCATGCTTTGCGGGAGGGATTGTTTTGTGTTCACCGTGTTGGGAAAAGGTGTTTAAGTTAGTGGCTTCGGCCAGAGGTGTGTGTGTGGTTGAGGTGTGTTTTATGGAGGTTGAACGTGATTGTTTTGGTGTTTACATTCTGCAGTACAGAGAAATAAATTACTCCCAGCCATTTGCATTGGGCAGCAAAGGAGCTCACTCGTCTCTCCAAGTTCCTGCGTGGTGGTGAAAAACGCTACATTGGTGTCAGAAGTGGGATGGAGAGAAGCGGGTTGAAGCGCACCCCGGAAGAAAACCGGAGGATTCAGGAGGGTCGCCGAGTAGCAGAGCGGCTGAGAAGGAAGAAAACCCTCCCTGACGGGGCCAGCGCGAGCAAGGAGCGGCGACCGGAGCGGACCAGCGCGCTTCGGGTTCCGGCGCTGGATTTCGGAGGGGATTCCTCCAGCGACGCAGCGCAGGAGCGAGCTACAGCTTCAAGCGCCGCCAGCCGGCGAGGCGACATGCAGCTGCGCCTGCCTGCCTACAACGGCGCCGTCGAGCCGCACGCGTTCCTCGCCCAAGTGGAGCTAGCCGCCGACTACGCGGGTTGGTTCCCGGCGGAAACCGCCGTCCAGGTGGCCCTCTCGCTGGAAGGCGACGCGCTCCGGGCGTTGGAGGACCTCCGGGCTGATGAGCGGAAGGACTGGGCGAATCTGCGGGAGTCGCTCCACTTCCGGTTCGGCACGGGTGACTGTAAGGAGGCTGCGTGCGAAGAGCTAGCGACTCGTGAGCGGCGCGCCTCCGAGCCACTGGGGGCGTTTGCTATGGACTTAAGATCTCTCGTGCGCCGGGGCTACCCAGAATTTGAGCACGCCCAGCAGGAGGAGCTAGCTCGTCGCGCGTTCCTTCGGGGAATCCGGCCGTTAAGGCTGCGCGAGCACATCCGGTTAGCGGCACCGGCTTCCCTCTCTGAGGCGCTGCGCGAGGCCGAGCGCACCGAGCCCATCATGGCTGAACACCGCGGCGGAAGAGCGGAGCGATCTCCCGTGGCTCGGGGCCGCGCGGTAGGTGATCCTAGCCGGGGACAGGGCTACCCGTCGCGGCTAGGCCTCGACTCAGCCTCCGAGTTTCCGCGACGACGCCGAGGCCAGGGACCGTCGGACTACAGCTGCAACGTTCTTCGGCCCGAGGACAGCGTACCCCAGCAGCCGTTAAACTAGCTCCGGGGGGCGCTGAGGGGAAGCCGCCTCCCACAGCTGTTTTTGTTTCCCCAACTGCTGGATGTAACTTCCGGTCGGGACGTTTAGGGAATCGCGCGGGTGTGTACGTGGACTGTGGCCTGGACGACGTTTTGCTGCGGGCGCTCGTGGACACCGGCTCTACAGTTTCGCTGCTGCGCTGGGGCCTATTGGGGCCGAGTTACTGCGGTGCCTAAACCATCGCCTATAGCCGTTGCGCCGGTGCTGCAGCTGGACTGTGAACAGTTAATCGCCGAGCAGGAGAAGGACCCGGCGCTGCAGCAGGTATTAGGTTGGGTTAAAGCGGGCCGGAGACCGGAGTATAACGCGGTCGCCCACCTGGGCCTAGAGGTAAAAGCGCTCCATTCGCAGTTTGACAGACTATCGTTGCGGGGGGGCCTACTCTATCGCCACTGGGAGCGGCCGTGCGGCGCTGTATTTTCAGCTGCTGGTGCCGCGGACTTTGCGGACACGGGTGTTAGGGATGGTTCATGGGCACGCGGGCGCGGGACACTTCGGCGTAACAAAAACTTTGCGGCGGCTGCGCGCTCGTTTTTATTGGCCCGGCTGCCACACTGATAACGAACTCTTTGTGCACAGATGCGACGTCTGCACGGCAAAGAAGGGCCCTACCCAGCGTTCGCGAGCACCCCTGCAAGACTTTCGGGTGGGGGCACCTATGGAGCGTATGGGCGTGGACATTCTCGGGCCGTTTCCCATTTCCGATCGCGGGAACCGGTATGTGCTGGTGGCCATGGACTACTTCACCAAGTGGCCGGAGGCGTTTGCCGTTCCTGACCAGAGCGCTTCCACCACGGCTCGAGTGCTGGTGGATGAGGTGTTCAGCCGGTTCGGCGCCCCGGAGCAGTTGCACAGCGATCAGGGGCGTAACTTCGAGGCGGAGGTGTTTGCGGCGGTGTGCGAGCGCCTCGGGGTGAAAAAGACCCGCACCACGCCCCTTCATCCGCAGAGTGACGGCCTCGTGGAGCGTTTCAACCGGACACTCACTACCCAGCTCGCCGTGCTTACCAGCGCCCGGCAGAAGGATTGGGACGAACATCTGCCCCTCGTGCTGTGGGCCTATCGCACCGCAGTGCAGGAGTCTTCACAGCTGACGCCAGCGGCGTTAATGTTCGGTCGCGAATTGCGCACGCCCGTGGACCTGGTGTTCGGCCCCCCTCCACAAGTGGATTTACCTACGAAGCCGGGGTTGGATTATTTTTGTTCGCTAAGAGACAAACTGTTCCGTGTCCACGAGTTAGCGCGTAGACACTTGGCGGACGCTGGTGTTAAACAGCGCCACGTGTATGACACCCACAGCCGGGGACGAGACTTTGCTTATGTCTCACTGGGTGGGGCCATGCACGGTACTGGCCCAGCTCTCTGACGTAGTCTACCGGGTGCGGTTGACGGGGCGGTCGCGAGTGGTCGTGCTCCACCGGGACCGTCTCGCTCCTTATCAGCCCAACGCCAGCGAGATATCGAACTCTGTGGAGGCCGAGCCGCCTCAGGAGGACGGTTGCAACCCTCCTTCCTCTGCAAAGAGACTCTGGCGTTCACAACGCCAGCGCCGACCACCGGCACGCCTCCTAGACTGAGTTCGCCATGATGACCGGGGACGGTCACAGCTCGGGTGGGGGCAGTGTGGCGTGGGCGGGGTTTTGATGGGCTACCATCATGCTTTGCGGGAGGGATTGTTTTGTGTTCACCCTGTTGGGAAAAGGTGTTTAAGTTAGTGGCTTCGGCCAGAGGTGTGTGTGTGGTTGAGGTGTGTTTTATGGAGGTTGAACGTGATTGTTTTGGTGTTTACATTCTGCAGTACAGAGAAATAAATTACTCCCAGCCATTTGCATTGGGCAGCAAAGGAGCTCACTCGTCTCTCCAAGTTCCTGCGTGGCGGTGAAAAACGCTACAATATAAACACATTGTTTGAGGTCTTGGGAGAATAGAGTAAATTGACCGATAGCGCCATCTGCTGTTTTGGAAGAGGGATTTGCTCCATTGCATTTGTGAGAAAATAGGTTGGGCGCATGTGTGAGAAAATACGGAGGGTGCATTTGTGAGAAAATACGGAGGGTGCATTTGTGAGAAAATACGGATGGATGCATTTGTGAGAAAATATGGAGGGTGCATTTGTGAGAAAGTTGAATTTTTTTCTTTGCAAATCGGATTGTGTTTGTTTGCAAAACGCTGCATTTGTGAGAAAGTAGTTTTTTTCTTTGCAAAGCAGATTGTGTTTGTTTGTTAAATTTTGGCACATAATTAACTCCATAGACACACTGCAGCGGTGTGATATCTTTGTATCTATTCCAGCAACCCATAGACTAGTATTCGGCGCCCCACCAGCCAATTGTTTGTAGGCGGGCAGATTCGGAAAGTCCGCTCTCTGATTGGCTCCCCAGTCCTCCACTTCTAGTTTGAATTAACGGCTGGAAGCTGCAACATCGCGTGCGTTAGTTCGTATCGTTATTATTTTATTTTCATCGGCATAAGGTAAATTTAACGGTTTTTGTTAGGTAATTTGTAATTAAGTACATACTTTAAACTAAAGAATGTAGTGTCTAATGTGTTGTTGCTAAATCTCATGTACTTTGCTTGTGGTATAATGGCTCCGTAGCTCTCGGCCTGTTTTCAGTCTCTGTGTAACAGCTACAATCAACACACCAGGTTTAAACTAATACTGTACCTCTATACTCTAATACTAATGTCTGTCTGTGTTCACACACCCGGTTTAAACTAATACTGTACCTGTATACTCTAATACTAATGTCTGTCTGCAGACTACAGTTTACATTTTAGTTTCTGTGTTTGTTAAATACAAATAAACTGTTTTTTGTAACCTTGTGCAAATTAAATCAGTTGAACTCATGAATAAAATCTCACTCATAATTACTGTACTAATGTAATGTGTTTCAAAAACATGTTATAGTGTAGAAAATACATTCAGCATTTGTAAATTATCCTAAACACCTTTAGTGTACTGGTAATACATTTGCAATACTGTAATATAGAAGGTTTTATGTACTGTATGATACAATAAAGTATATTTGTATTAACCGCAAAGTGTACTTTTTTAGTATTTGTAATTGACAAGAAGTATAACAGCTACTGCTGTAATAAAAATATATACTTATAGTATATTAATCATGTATTTGTAACACAGTAAAAATAGCTGTAATGTACTTATAATATATTAAATATATACTTAAATTGTATTAATTACTGTCAGGTATGTACGTTAGTACACACACAGGCATATACTTTAGGTGTACTAAGTATACTTAAAGTTGTTCCACTTTAGCACACAAAAGTATACTTAATACACTTAAAATTGTACTTTTGCACAATTTAATTACAACTTAAATACACAAAATAGCAAACTTTAAGTATACTAGTCATTAGTCTGGCTGCAAGTACATTTAAGTATGCTTTGGCATGCTAGGATTTAATATACTTAGTATACTTTTTTTTACTAGGGTGTAGATGGAAGGTTTTTCAAGTCAAGGAAAAAAAAGATGTTCTATTCTTACCTGCTGCTCATTTGGAGACCTACTCCCATGTGACTTGAAAAACCTTCCATCTCCAGTTCTCTGTTCAGTTGTACAGTTAGTTCTCTGAAAGAGCAGCCTCCCAGGCACATTAACACTGTTGAAGTCATTGCATCAGAAACTATTTTTCATATTTTTATGTCTGCCAGTTTCCAACAAAAAAGAATTAACAGATAAATGTTTGACATTATTGGCTCCCACACAGTTTATTTCATTATATTCATCTATGCATATTTGCACACCCAGTACAGTATATTTCAATTTGTACAGTATATTTCTATTTTTATGTACATAATATTTCTATTTTAATTTTTAGTTCTGTTTTTCCTAGCACATTTCTATTTTTATTTTTAGTTCTATTTTTCCTAGTTTAATTTAATTTTTCTATTTAATTTTCTATCGTATTTCTTTTATTCATATTTATTTCTTATTTGTAAACTTTAATTCTCTTTTAGGGTCAATGGCAGTCGTATAAGCATTTCACTACATTTCGTACTGTGTATGACTGTGTATGTGACAAATAAAATTTGAATTTGAATTTGATTTGAATTTGTCCAGCCTCATAGGTGTGTTGTTTATATTGGTAAATAATGTAAGTTTAAAGTTATATGCTGTTTTCAGGTTACATTACTAGCAATCCGAGGTTTCACTGTATGTACAAAATTGGGGTCACTTAATGAGAGCATTAATACAGAAACTCATCTAACAGTCATTAAACAATAACTTTGGCTATTATCTAAAGACATCAGACATCATCCTTAAAGACTGCCATTGTTATAAAACTTTCAGACAGAGCCACGTCCATTGACATGAGTTATATTTGAATATTTAATTGTAAATAAAATCTGTTGTTTATGAAAGTGTGTGCAATACAACAATTTACTTAAGTCAGAATGCTTTGTTCTCTGTATGTTGTCCACTGCACTTAGGTTTGTAAAATTGTTAAGAATGTGTTAATAGAATGTATTTTGTATTTCTTTGCATCGCTAAAATCACCATAACCAGTGTTTTTTCCCTACCAAAGAATAATTAAAATGACTGCCGGACTTGGGGTCCTACTAAAATAAAAAATACGCAAGCTTTCCTTGCCTACAGGAATCCCACAGACTATTGAGGAATTGAAGCATGTTGTGCAAGAGAACAAGATTTTAGTTCAAGATGGAGATTTAAATAGTCAGTTTTTTTCTCTCCTTGAAACTAATGAAATGAAGGACAAAGACACCATCAAGGTGGTTCTTACTGAACCTGTGGTCACAATAACATTGGAGGATTCTTTCAGTGCTCAAGGACTCCAAGACAGCTTGAATAGCAGTTGTGTTGAGTCATCAGAAGATGTTGGTTCCAGTTCCACTGCATTCAGCGATACCATCATTCTGTCATCTTCTGAGAGCACCAAGTCCCTTCGTTCTGACTCTTAGTCAACTCAGTTTAAGATACCAACCTTTTCCTTTGACATTGAGCTTATTCTCCAAGCTGCAAATGATGCTTACAGAGAAGATGGCATCTTATTTAGCAGTCCTGCAGTAAAATCAAACATTCTGGACAAACTTGCAGAGAGAATCTTTGTCTACACTGCCTATCCTTCACAAGCATAAAGGGAGCAGGTGGCTGAGGCTTTTATTGCCAAGCACCCATGTTTGAGGGACCCAGTGTCAGTTAATGGGTTATATAGTTGGCACAATGACCTGAAGTACAAGCTTGGCAATTACAGAGCAAAGATGAGACACCTTGGATCACCTTGGAGTTAAATGTAAACAGCTTGAAGAGAAAATCTGCTACAGATCAAACTCCTGCAAAAAACTTGAAAAAGGCAAATAAATCTGGGGTAAACTACCTTCCACCTCATCTTCAAGGTGAAACTAATGCAACCCTTAAAAGGAAGAGAGTTGAGCTTCTCTATGAGTACAAAAAGAGATTACATCGAAATGATGTAATCCTCAAAAAAACGTCTGTGATTGACTTTAAAGCTCGATGGTCTGCGCTGTTTGAGCTTTCTCAGGTATGTTGAACATTTTACATATACAGTAGTATACTTTGCCACAAGTGGAAATGAGCAAGGTAAGCACTATATAACTATAGTGTATATATATATTGTGGCATAGGCGGGGCTTCGTTCATGTGTGTTCATGCTGAATTGGAGGTAGGTTCTCGTGTGAATGTGCTGATCATGCTATACATGCTGCGTGCATAATAAAGTACTCCCAGCCATTGCATTGGGCAGCAATTAAGCTTACTCGTCTCTCCAACATCCTTTCTGGTGGTAAAATGCTACTATATATATATATATATATATATATATATATATATATATATATATATATATATATATGCTTAGCAAAAAAGAAAAGTCCCTTTTTTAGGACTAAAAAACAATAATGTTGTAAAAATCCAAATAACTTTACAGATCTTCATTGTAAAGGGTTTAAACAATGTTTTGCATGCATGTTCAATTAACTGTGGGAGATAATTCTTCCACCTGTTGATGTTGCTGTTAGTTTAAAATATCAATCAGTTAACAAATCATAAACAAATAGAATTAAAGAAGAATCAAAGAAGTTTACGCCACGCAGAGCTGGATGAAGTAAGTCAGGCTTTTATTGCAGCAATAAGAACCCAGGTGAGCCGGATTAGCAATGCTTTAGATCAGATCACAAGCAATGCCAAAATCAGACTACCTTCTCAGTCAAAATCATGCTTCTTTTATACAGTTTCTGAGAGGGGGGGATCTCCAGTCTCCTCCCCTGTACCTTCACCTCATTTGACCTTATCAGAATTTTTATTCCATTATAATCCAGTTTATGTCAATTAATATTTCCATTATAATTACATTTCTTTATTTTTGACTCCTCCCTGCGCTTATCTGACTCCTCCCTGCGCTTATCTGACTCCTCCTACGTTTATTAATTTCCCATTATAAATCGTTTTCTTTAATATTTATTTTCTATTATCTTTTCACTTTTCGTATCTTTTTATAAAAAAATATAGGGTGGTGCTTGTTCTCAAGGCTTTTTCTCGTTTTTCTTTGGTTTGTTCTTCATTTCTCAAGAGACCAGCCATGGGTAAGCATCTCCTTTGCACTACTTCACTTATTTGCCTTATTTTACCTGTTTCAATGTTTCTCATGTATTTTGTTCTATTTTATAGCTAACCACGACTTCTCCATTGATGATTTTATCCCTTTGGATGATTCAGACAGCCAAGGCAGTCCAGATCGCGTTCCTTCTGAGGACTACAACCCGACTGAACCTGTTATGGATCAGGCCTCCGTGAGTCCTGTCCGAGCTGATTCTGAGTTGTCTGGTTCTTTAATGCATTATCTACGTGACAAAGGATTTACCTATGTTAGGAAAGGTGATTCCAAACCTGGTCCTTCTAAAAGACGGCGTTTGGATTTTGAGAGTCCTCACTGTTCTTTTAAGCCAGTAAGGCCAGAGTCTAGTACTCCGGCTCCATCTGTCAGAAAGCCTAGAGGGTATGTAAGTATTGGTACCCAAACTGAGTTTAAACTGTCTGTTAGTACACAGACTAACGAGACAGCTACTGTTGGTACTCAAACAGATTTTCCTCAAGCACCTGTTCCTCTGTTAAATCGTGGCATTTCTGCTTTTATTCCTCTCACTGACCTTCCTATTGGTGTTGTTTTAGCTCAAAGAAGGTTTGATATGTAACTTTATTTCTGTTGATGCTTCACCCTGGCCCCTTATGATTTTGTATTATACGTTGGGCTTTTATACTCTGTATTTTTATATTATTACCATGTAGATACACATTTTTATTCTGTATCTACTCTTATTAAACTATATTATTCACAAGACTGGCTCTGTGTCTCTGATTTTTTTCCTGCTCTTTGTTTGTTCGTACCGGCCTGTGCCCGTGGTGCCTTACACCTATGTTCTAGGGAAATTCCTGCTCCTTTTAAGTTTGGTTTAGAGGACATAATTTATTACATAGGTTACTGTGCCCTTTACTAACTTCTCTCATTGTTCTGTTTTTCTATGACCTGGTCTTTGCTGTTTTTTCTATGTTTTCTCTTATTGCTTTGGTTTCTGTTTATCTGCATGGGCAGTTTTTAGGTATTTCCCAAGCTCCTGGTACCACTGTTTCTGACTTGCTCCTGTCCTGTCTTTCTGCTATACTGGTATACTTATAGGCCTTTTATATTTCTGCCTGCACAAATGTATAATAATTCAAACATGCTTACATGAATATAAGTTGATTAAAACATGCATACGTATTTGGTTAAAATATGCTTACATAACCATAATCAATTAATTAACATGCACCTGTGGAATGGTTGTTAAGACCTTAACAGCTTACAGAAAGTAGGCATTTAAGGTCACAGTTCTAAAAACGCAGGACACTAAAAAGACTTGTCTACGGACTGTGAAAAACACCCAAAGAAAGATGCCCAGGGTCCCTGCTTATCTGCGTGAACGTGCATTAGGCATGCTGCAGGGAGGCATGAAGACTGCTGATGTGGCTAGGGCAATAAATTGCCATGTCCGCACTGTGAGTTGCCTAAGACAGCGCTACAGGGAGACAGGAAGGACAGCTGATTATCCTTGCAGTGGAAGACCACGTGTAACAACACCTGCACAGGATCAGTACATCCAAATATCACACCTGCGTGACAGGTACAGGATGGCCACAACAACTGCCCGAGTCACACCAGGAACACACAATCCCTCCATCAGTGCTCAGACTGTCCGCAATAGGCAGTCCATGAGGAGGAGATGCACTGCAGTACTTCAAGCAGCTGATGGCCACACCAGATACTGACTGGTACTTTTGATTTTGAGCCTCCCTTCATTCAGGGACACATTGTGAAACATTTTTAGTTTATGTCTTATAGTGTTGACTCTTTTAGTGTTCATACAAATATTTACACATTAAGTTTACTGAAAGTAAAAACAGTTGAAAGTCAGAGGACGTTTCTTTTTTTTTTGCTGAGTATATATATATATATATTCATATACAGGTTCTTCTAAAAAAATTAGCATATTGTGATAAAGTTAATTATTTTTTGTAATGTACTGATAAACATTAGACTTTCATATATTTCAGATTCATTACACACAACTGAAGTAGTTCAAGCCTTTTAATTGTTTTAATATTGATGATTTTGGCATACAGCTCATGAAAACCCAAAATTCCTATCTCAAAAAATTAGCATATTTCATCCGACCAATAAAAGAAAAGTGTTCTTAATACAAAAAAAGTAAACCTTCAAATAATTATGTTCAGTTATGCACTCAATACTTGGTCGGCAATCCTTTTGCAGAAATGACTGCTTCAATGTGGCATGGAGGCAATCAGCCTGTGGCACTGCTGAGGTGTTATGGAGGCCCAGGATGCTTCGGTAGCGGCCTTAAGCTCACCCAGAGTGTTGGGTCTTGCGTCTCTTAACTTTCTCTTCGCAATATCCCACAGATTCTCTATGGGGTTCAGATCAGGAGAGTTGGCAGGCCAATTAAGCACAGTAATACCATGGTCAGTAAACCATTTACCAGTGGTTTTGGCACTGTGAGCAGGTGCCAGGTCGTGCTGAAAAATGAAATCTTCATCTCCATAAAGCTTTTCAGCAGATGGAAGCATAAAGTGCTTCAAAATTTCCTGATCGCTAGCTGCATTGACCCTGCCCTTGATAAAACACAGTGGACCAACACTAGCAGCTGACATGGCACCCCAGACCATCACTGACTGTGGGTACTTGACACTGGACTTCAGGCATTTTGGCATTTCATTCTCCCCAGTCTTCCTCCAGACTCTAGCACCTTGATTTCCGAATGCCATGCAAAATTTGCTTTCATCCGAAAAAAGTACTTTGGACCACTGAGCAACAGTCCAGTGCTGCTTCTCTGTAGCCCAGGTCAGGCGCTTCTGCCGCTGTTTCTGGTTCAAAAGTGGCTTGACCTGGGGAATGCGGCACCTGTAGCCCATTTCCTGCACACGCCTGTACACGGTGGCTCTGGATGTTTCTACTCCAGACTCAGTCCACTGCTTCCGCAGGTCCCCCAAGGTCTGGAATCAGTCCTTCTCCACAATCTTCCTCAGGGTCCGGTCACCTCTTCTCATTCTGCCACACTTTTTCCTTCCCACAGACTTCCCACTTAGGTGCCTTGATACAGCACTGTGGGAACAGCCTATTCGTTCAGAAATTTCTTTGTGTGGCTTACCCTCTTGCTTGAGGGTGTCAATGATGGCCTTCTGGACAGCAGTCAGGTCGGCAGTCTTACCCATGATTGCGGTTTTGAGTAATGAACCAGGCTGGGAGTTTTTAAAAGCCTCAGGAATCTTTTGCAGCTGTTTAGAGTTAATTAGTTGATTCAGATGATTGGGTTAATACCTCGTTTAGAGAACCTTTCCTTGATATGCTAATTTTTTGAGATTGAGGGGTTTTCATGAGCTGTATGCCAAAATCATCAATATTAAAATAATTAAAAGGCTTGAACTACTTCAGTTGTGTGTAATGAATCTAAAATATATGAAAGTCTAATGTTTATCAGTACATTACAGAAAATAATGAACTTTATCACAATATGCTAATTTTTTGTCAAGGACCTGTATATTCATACTAATACGGTGTTTGACCCCCTTTTGCCTTCAGAACTGCCTTAATTCTACATAGCATTGATTCAACAAGCTGCTGAAAGCATTCTTTATAAATGATGGCCCATATTAATAGGATGGCATCTTGCAGTTAATGGAGATTTGTGGGATGCACATTCAGGGCACGAAGCTCCCGTTCCACCTCATCCCAAAGATGCTCTATTGGGTTGAGATCTGGTGTCTGTGGGGGTAATTTTAGTACAGTGAACTCATTGTCATGTTCAAGAAACCAATTTAAAATGATTCAAGCTTTGTGACATGATGCATTATCCTGCTGGAAGTAGCCATCAGAGGATGGGTACATGGTGGTCATAAAGGGATGGACATGGTCAGAAACAATGCTCAGGTAGCCCTGATGCCCAATTGGCACTAAGGGGCCTAAAGTGTGCCAAGAAAACATCCCCCACACCATTAAACCACCACCAGCAGCCTGCACAGTGGTAACAAGGCATGATGGATCCATGTTCTCATTCTGTTTACGCTAAATTCTGACCATTTGAATGTCTCAACAGAAATCAAGACTCATCAGACCAGGCAACAATCTTCAACTGTCTAATTTTGGTGAACTCGTGCAAATTGTAGTCTTTTTTTCCTGTTTGTAGTGGAGATGAGTGGTACCCGGTGGAGTCTTCTGCTGTTGTAGCCCATCCGCCTCAAGGTTGTGCGTGTTGTGGCTTTACAAATGCTTTGCTGCATACCTCGGTTGTAACGAATGGTTATTTCAGTCAACATTGCTATTCTATCAGCTTGAATCAGTCGGCCCATTCTCCTCTGTACTCTAGCATCAACAAGGCATTTTCGCCAAAATCCCAGTAACTGAGCAGATTGTAAAATACTCAGACCGGCCCGTCTGGCCCCAACAACCATGTCACGCTCAAAATTGCTTAAATCACCTTTCTTTCACATTCAGTTGGATTGTCTTGACCAGGACCACACCCATGCCATGTGATTGATTGATTAGATAATTGCATTAATGAGAAATTGAACAGGTGTTCCTAATAAGCGGTGTGTGTGTGTATATATATATACATGGAAAGGGTGCTTTTACTGACAGGTTATACCTACCTGTAGGGGAAAAATATTTACCTTTAGGCATTTGTCACGTACTTTTATCCGGAGCAACTTTTATGCAACAATACGTTTTGTAGCTAGTCAATTCCCTATACTTGCATGAAAGATTTTTTTTTAAACATGTACTTAGCTTTATTACAATGACATTTTGATTTATTATCGTTTAAAGATAAATTTAATAACAGATGATTTTTGTTACCTTTCTACTGGACCATATATTTGATTTTACATTCTGCTAAATGTTTGTATTAGTATTTAATCAGGTTTTATTCTTTGGTCTATTGTTAAAGGTTTTTGAGGATGATGATGCTGCAGCCATCCAAGAAGCCCTTTCTACATTTGTTCTCAAAATCTTTGTGGTCACTAAAGCCAGGGATGGAGTACTCTACAAGCAAGCTGAAATACCCATCAAGGGAACAGCGTTGCTCTTTGGTATTCCTGATGTGGGTACTTGATAGACCTTATCTATGCCCTGATTTGGGCTACCCTAAGAAACTGAAATACACATTTGAGAATTTTCCGCAGATCTTCCTGTAGCTTGAGAATACAAACAAAAAAAATTATCCACAGTACATAGTCGCAAGGTTACCCTGCATGCCTAAAATCCATATAGATGCCATGGAAGGTACACTGAAAAAAGTGAAACTGCTGTGTCATTAATATAAAGTATGTTTCCACATTGGTCAGATGGAAATTTTTGATTTGCTATACGAAACTAATATTTTTACTTTCCTTAAAAGCAAACATCACAGCCCCTGGTTACACTTAAATGTAATCCGTTCACTCAAAGGACATTTCTCCTTCAAATCAAAAGTTTGCTGTGTCACATGACATCATGACGTAGCATTATCACGGACTGAATTACATTCTGCTGGCCACCATAGTTTTTCAAAGAAAACTCTTTTAAACCACGTAAAAAAGCAAACTCATGTAATTTTTATGGTAAATCTATCTCTTCCATGAGCAAATTTATGATTTATATCAGGAACAACTACTTTGTAGATGGAGTTTTGTGTCAGTGTTAGATAGCTAAAAACATCTATATTACCTAGCATTAGCTAACTAGCGTGGTTATTTTCAAAAACGCTGGAGTTTCTACGCTAAGTCGGCTGTGCCGAATAACATGAAATTAATTATATTTAAGTACCGTAGATTAACGATGTAAAAATGAATAGGAAAGTGACCTAATCATAGAACAAGCCAGTTTAGAGTGAGTGCTGTTTGTATTGTATTTAGTTAAATGCTTAAAACCTTAAGTAACTGACTTAAGTCCACAAGTCGACCGATTAAATTAACCATGTAAATTAAATAAAATGTAAAATAAAACACAAAAACAGTTTAAAAAAAACTGTAAATATTATAAACACTAATCCATGCTTCTACTATCAAGCAAATTGGAAGTTTGTTTAGCTTGGTAGTAGTAGCATTGATTAATAGGCGGAGCACTGTCCCACTTTCAGCTAGTGTTTGCACAGACCAACAAGCTGAGGTTAGCTATTACGATGTCATGAAGTTTAAAAGTAAACATGAAATCTTTATTAACTTTTGTGTTTACAGGTCTGTTAGCTTATCTGAAAGGGCATTATTTTACCCATACTGCAGAAAATAAGTCCCAGAATGCACAAATAAAATATTATGTGGGTAAATTTTGAAATGGAAATGATACAATAGAATTGCTGTGAATTTAGTAAATGTCAGCATAATCTAAATATCCTAAAATAAACTCCCTCAAAATTGTTATTAATTAATTATTATTAATTAGACATTCTTCTTCTTCTTAAACTGTACTCAAGTTCTACCAATGCACTTGTAGTTCTACTGTTTTTATATGTAACATTTGTATTCTTCATTGTTTAATGAGAATTGAGGTTGAGTTGCCAATATGAGGATATGGCACAAAAATGTGCTCCAAGGTATGTAATCTCGCATGTCTAAAAGCTCTATAGAGGCTATTGATAAAGTTATAATGAGTTATAATGAGTCCTCTGTTATGTCATGCTACTTTATTGTTTTTATTTATTATTATTTATTTTATTTATTTATTTATTTATGCTGGTATTTATCTTATTTTTTATGGTGTGAGTTCAGAACCAAGTGCAGTTTAAAGGACCTGTATGTTCAGGAGCACATAATAAAAAGTGTCCTTACTTCAAATTTTGTCCTGGGTAAAGTTGCATTTTAAAGTGCAAAATTATACAATTGCTATTTTAACTATAATGTGTAAGAAATGGCTAGATGCTAACTAGACAATGTGAGTACACGTAACTGTAAAATGAGTCTAAGACATTTATTAAGACAAAGCAGTCCCCACTCCAAGTAATATGGAAACTTAAAAAAAAGAATGTGAGTTTCAATTAAAAATACGTATTTAAAACTCATATTTGAAAGTTAAGTAGAGCACACACACAATGACCCGGGAAATTATTAAATTAAGTAAAGTTTACTTGTAAAATTAAATAGACTTAACTATCAAAATAAAGACTTTACTGGCCAAAAATATTTTTTACATAAAGAAATGAAAGTAGTAAATACAAAGACTAGTCTTGCTTGAATAATCTCATGCAAAAAGTTTTTTTAAGTAGATCAGACTGGATATTTTTATCAGTGATAGAAAAAAATTATTTATTAATTACTCTCAGGTATGTACGTTAGTACACACACAGCCGTATACATTAAATAATGTATATGTCTGTGTGTGTACTAACATACTGTGTACCTGACAGTAATTAATGAATTAAAATAGGCTATATAGAATGTATTACAGCATTACAGCAATTTTTACTGTTACAAATAAATGAGTAATATACTATAAATATAGGCTATTCTTATTGCAGCAGTATCATGCTGTTATACTTCTGGCCAATTCTAAACACAAAAAAATATATATACTTTGTGGTTAATACAAATATACTAGAGATGAAATTATTTTTAGAGTAATTCGATTACAAAAAATGATCGAGGCAAAATATTCTGCCTCGAAGCTTCTTTTAATTAATTTTAAAAACTTGCGTTATGTTTTTGCGCAATTATTTGTTCGGTGTGACACAGCTCGCTTCCGGATGCACGTGTTTAACCGACGAAGAAGAAGCGCTTACGTCACCAAAAAAGCGGAAGAAGACGCAAACAGTTAGCTGTGTACTGATTTGAGGGAGCGTCCTGTTGCGGGATGCAAAATGGAAAGGAGTGATAAAAATATCAGCGAGTCAAGAGAAGAAGAAAGCAGCAAAAGAAAACGACAGAAATTGTCAGTAAAGGCTTATGTTATGCCTGAGCTATACATTTTGAAACTTTTAGTTCTGAAAGTTAAGTTGCACAACTTATGTGTTTGTATAATGATATATTTTAATGTTAAAAAATAAATGTACACACATAATCTCTATCAAATTTATTAGGACACTACAATAAAAAATTAATATTATTATTATCATATTTTATTATATTATTATTAAATATATTATTACTATATAATTAACCCTATGCACGTGACAAATTTATACACGAAAATGAAGACACATAATACAAATTTTCATATAATGTTTATTTTGTGGCACATTTATTTTGCAGAGGTTTGGCATGTAATACAAAAATTTTTACACTACATAAATATTGTTTATGATGAAAAATTACACAGAACGACTTTTATTATAAAATAAGCAATATAAAAATATACATGTTGTATATGAAAAAATATATTATTTATATATTATTCCCTATAAAACATGTCTTGTTTATATTGCTTATTTCATAACCAAATTCGTTTAGTGTTAAATCATAAACCTATGAATTTATGTTCTAATATAACATTTGATATAAATTATGTAGGGGAGCAATCCGAAGATGTCCGCTTCCCTGGGTCACGTGACTGACGAACGGATCCCGTTCTGGCTTGATTGCTTTTCCTGTTCCAAGCTTAAATTTTTTCTTTCTGAATTTTACAGCTTGAAATGGACTGTTGAGAATTTCATGTGACATTCAAAGTTCTTAAAAAAAAAAAAAATGCTTTTCAATGCCAATAAATAAATATTTCAGTTGAATAAATTCAGTAGTATTTTAATTTTAAAACTAACAATTCAACAATGATTAAATTTTCAAAACGTGTTTTTTACAGGCTGATAAAATTCAAATAATTATGATGCTAATTTGCTTCCATAATAAAGTGTATTTTTTTCACTGGGACGTTATGATGGCCGTGATGTATTCAGAAATGTTAAAATGATGTCTGAATATTGCAGCGACAGAAAACGCAGGTGATGATTTGCAACTTTCTAAGAAAATAATTGAAGCACGGAATCTCTGGCTATGTCGGATCCTGCAACAGAAGCATATAATATATTGCAAAATGTGCTTCCCTCGCCTTCGCTAATACAAACAATAACTACTGTAACTCATCGGAATCCGACGTGACTTCCTCAACTCGATTAAATTCAAATACAGAATAGGAAATTCAAACATGGTTTCGACCGTCTATACCACTCACTTTTGTGGTGATAATAAATAAATAACTCGCTGTCTTCTAAACAGCCCAATAACCTGATGTTTAATACCACTACAATCAGGGTGAATTAATCGGCAAATACATATACATTGAAATTACTACACCCTACTTTTTACACCCTACTTCCTACAGCCTACTCCCTGCTCCGTGTGCAGGGAATATCTGTTAAGGGGAGTTAAGGGAAGTTCGCTCTACAAAATTTCACCATTCGGAACACCCTCCAACGTCACTTCTTTCATGGTTACCATGGTAACATAGGCACCTCGGATACCTGTCGCGGCTACTGTGGAAATTTCAAGCTACCGACGTTAAATATAGTATATTTATTGAAATAAAAACTGATACCATTGTAAAAATATATATAGGCTATATATAATGTATTGAACCGTTTATAACTTATAAAAATGATTCAAATACTTTACAAGATGTACGGAGATGTATTTATTTTTTTGTTATATATATATATATTGTGGCCTATTTATATGATGTCGTTCTCGATAATAACTATAATAAATATATAAATGCTTTTTCGAGCTCACTTTTTTCATCCTCCATCGATAACTGATAGGAAATTTCCGTTGAAGTGAAGATCCGTTGTTTACTCGTTCACTACACTGTTACCACAATTCCCTTTGAACTGATCTCCCTGCGGTTTGGAATCACACTTAACATGACTTAACACAGTTAAGTATCATACTGTGTGCAGTTCGAACTTCTGATCGGAACGCACCTTATGTATCATACTGTGTATCCGCACGACTCAAGTGTGTGCACAGAGACTTTGCGCGCGTCTCATAGATGTGTGTAGGAGAGTATGTGTGTGTGCGTGCGCTCGCGCGTCTTGTAGGTGTGTATGCGCGCATTTTATATATAGTGGTTTGAGCACTTAATAGTTTATATTTGTGTGACGGTTTTATATGAGTTTGACAATGAAACTGAAACGCCTAGTTTTAGACCACAATAATTAAATAGTATGGTGTAGGACCTTCAATTCAGTCAATTCGTCTTGGGAATAACAGATACAAGTCCTGCACAGTGGCCAGAGGGATTTTAAGCCATTTTTCTTGCAGAATAGGGGCCAAGTCAGTACGTGATGCTGCAGGAAAACGTTTCCTAACTCGCTCCTTCAAAACCCAAAAGAGGCTCAATAATATTTAGATCTGGTGACTGTGTAGGCCATTGGAGATAATACACAGTATATTATGGACTACCGAATATTACTATTTATACTATTTATTTTCTGATAAATAAATATCAAAACTTGTTTTTAATATCTCATAAATAAGCTGTAAACTGCTTAATATAAGTAATATGACCACTAATTATGTCAATATAATTTTAATTCAAGATCATATAATTGACTAAACACGCTATAATTCACATATTATACATATAAGTATTATTCATTAGGATATCATGGCCCTGTCCCTAAAAAGGTAACGCTCTGCAAGCACTTAGATTTAGGCCTAATAAATCTAAACCTTTATTAAGTATCAGTTTTCTGGTGTGTAACGCATTATGTGATTCTAAAGTAATTTGACACAGACAAGGTGGTATGATGACACAGTGGATAGCATTGCTTTCTTAAATTTCTTTTGATCAGAAATCAAATAAAATGTTACATCGTACACCCAACACGTCTACACAAATTATGGCTATAGTTTGGCTAATGAAAATATTACAATGCATATATTATATAAAAATATACAAAGGACATATTATGATAAACAGAATGAGCAGGTCACCTCTTATATTTATTTGGTCCGAATCGTTTGTTCTTTTTTCATGTGACTCTCATAGACTATGCAGTGCATTACACAGGAAACAGAATTGAGCTAGAATTAGAAATAGAGTAATAAAATACTATAATTAATGTTTTTATTGTATTTTGTATTAAACTTGAACTATACTGTGTCACAGTTCTGCGAATTGTTATTTTGTCTTCCAAATAAAAAATATTATTACAATCATGAGTTTGTACAAATCTGTAAAATAACGATTTTGCTCTGCAAAATATAAATAATTTCTGTAAATGTTTTTTTGCATCTAATATAAATTAGAGTATTTTACCTTAATTGTAGAGTTTTTGTTTGGCAGCCCTTGCTACCAGTCATTTGACAGTTTTTAGTATTCTTAGTGTATACGACCAACAATTTGCATTGAATTAAATGCTTAAATAAATTAATAAACAGCACAGTGAGTTACCAGAAAGTGCTTCGAACTAGAATGTTTTATGAGATCAAACGCCCGTGCAGAATCTCTGCATTTTATTATTTTAAAGATTTTTGTGTGTATGGGAGCGTTGTATAAATAACATGAAACAGTTATGTATCGTTTAATTCTGTTTATTGTCATCATTATTTCTGGATGTCAATCAAACGACGTCTTCTGAAACTGGTACGTCATTTAGCGGTACTTATCAGACAGAGCAAAGGCCAGGTTGTCCAGAAATTTGTCAAAAGACACCTCAACTTCAGGGGTGAAGTCGCCAGGGAAGAGCATGGAAACGCTCACCTTAAGGGTCCTGGCCAGGAGCTATAATGGGAGGAAAATGAAAGCATTGTCACAACACAGTCTGTGTTTAATTAAACGCAGGAAAATCTGTATTAATAGTCTGCTGCTTACCTTGAAATTAGCAGGGTCAATACGGAGCTTGAAAGCATGCAGCTCGCTTAGTGCGGCCAGGGATCCGCAAAGATCGTCGATGTGGGCAACGGCTTCTCCAATTTTCCTGGCAATTACGGCACCGTGCCTTTTCACTTGGGGTGATCCGGGATGAAGATCAGACCAGTGAGAGAAGTAGGTCTTTGTCTGAGGATAGACCTCCAGCAGCCTGCATTAAAAAACATCAAGCAAATAAAAAAAGAATTAGTCAGTATAAACTTGTATGTACCACAACAATTTGTTGTCCAGTTATTAAAAGCGATTAATTCACCTGCCAAATGCCTCGGCGCCGATCTCATCAGCCTTGGAAGAGATCTTTCCCCAAAGATCCTTCACAACGGCCTTGTCCTTAGCTGTGAGACTCATTGTGGCACTTGTCTGGGTTTTCAGCTCAAAAATGTATAGCAAAGAACTTTGTGGATGTTGGTGCTGTGTGCTTCTTTTTATTGAGTGTAATATTTGGCACACCCTGCCATATCAAATCTAGACTCCACCTACTTGAACTGTCTAGTCATCTTTGGATCTTCTCCAAAATGGGCTGAAACACAGTCAATTCAATTTAATTTGATTTTATTTGGATAGCGCTTTTAACAATAGTCATTATCGCTAAGCACATTATTATTATTATTTTTTTTTTTTTTTTAAGATGAAGAATACGGTATTTTAAACAAATGTATAATTTATAGTGTAAATTAATAAACTTTTTCCGTTTCTTTAGGTCTATTGAATGATAGTCTATTTCGACTGTAAAATAGTGCATTAGTGTGGACATCTGAAATTAAAATAAACTTTTAGTCCTGTTTTTGGCTAAAACTGAGTTTTTATAAAAGTTTTGTGAATTATTTATTCGATTATTTGTGTGGGTTTTTTTTATAATGCAGCATATTTGGTCTTTTGACATCCAATTTAAACTAATCTGATTACATAACTGATGACTCTAAAAAGGAAACACCCTTATTACATAACTATTAGCCAAAAAAGTTTAATCTTGGCTCACTGCCGATCTTTTTCGAGCTTGCCCACATTCAGAGCTCGTCCAATCGAAATGTCCCCTCAGTGAAAGGAGGGGAGTTTTAGTGTCAATAAAAAGACCCCTGAAGCAAAATAGGTAAAGAATCTTTCAGGTTTTGCTCAAGAATTCAGAGAATTCATTAAGACATCACTATGGTTCATTGGTCAGACCACGAGCGTCAAGTCATCCACGACGTGTGGGGTAAGGTCACTGGTGACGATATCGGACATGCCCTGGCCAGGTAGGTTTATGCTATGTGAAAATTCGACACTTAAAGTGAAGGTTTCCGAAATTAAAGTTTTTCCTTCGGTGGGGACTTTAGACATTATATATATGTGTGTATCCCTTTTGTTGCCTAGGCTCCTGATTGTCTATCCATGGACTCAGAGATACTTCGCTTCCTTTGGTAATCTAGCCAGTGCCGCAGCAATTGAAGGAAACCCCAAGGTGAATGCCCATGGAAAGGTGGTTAAGGGTGGTCTGGACAACGCTGTGAAGCATTTGGACAACGTTAAGGGTGCATTTGAACAGCTGAGTAAACTGCACTCCGAGAAACTGCACGTGGATCCCAGCAACTTCTGGGTAGGTTTAACGTCGGTATACCTGCAAAATTCAAAACAAACTTATCACTAATTTCTGACTATAACCTTATCGTGTGTTTATGACTTGTCTGCTTTCAGCTCCTTGCTGAGACTCTCACCGAAACTCTGGCTGCAAAGTTCGGACCCTCCGTCTTCACCGCTGACGTGCACGAGATTTTCGAAAAATTCCTGAGTGTCGTCGTGGATGCTCTAGGAAAGCAATACCACTAAGCAAGCATCAGAGTATAAAATATGCATCTCTTTTACTCTGTGACAAAAACATGAAATAAAACGTAAAAAACACGTTTTTTTGTATAGTCTTTTGTAGAATGTCAACTAGTTCCACTATACATCTTGAACAAACTGGAAAACGCAACTGTAACTTTTCTGTAAATTCTTAATCTTAAAAGGAGTTTTAAAAAAGCAGCAAACATTAACTTACTTACGGTATACATACACTGGAATTGAAGGGTTTCTTAGTTCTTTCCTAGAGGCCACACAAATAAACAAACAAGCAAACAAAGAAAATTCATGTAATCATGTAATTAAGCTTTGCTGACTGTATGCTTTGCTTAACCAAAAACCAATGTGGATTTGTAAACAGCTTTAATTGCTCCATAAATTGTTGTAATTAGAGAAAATAAAATAGACCAATGACTTTACACATTTTAATACATTGCACATTTTCTAAAGAAATCATGATCGTTTCAATCGAGTAAGCTGTTTACGTTTGTAAAAATAAAAATGCTATGTGTGTAGATTACAAATTAGGGCACATTTGTTTCGAGATCCTCAAGCATTCAGTCGGAAAGTTGAGGGTACATAGGAGTACGTTACTTGCAGTAAAGTTGTAAGGCCACCTTAGAGTTCCTTTTTTATTTAACAATGTGACCTATTTTACAATTTGCACGCAAGTACTTTGTAAGAGTAAGCAATCTTATTAATTAATTAATTAATTAAGTAATTAAGTAAGTAAGTAAGTAAGTAAGTAATTAACATGTATAGGCCTATGTATATTATTTATTAGTCAAGTAATAATAATTAATTAATAAGATTATTAATTAATTGATAAGATTATCAATTAATGATTAACAAATTAATTAATTAATCAGATTATTAATTATTAATTAGATTATTAATTAATAAATAAATAATATACATATACAAGCCTGTGTCTACACTCTAAAAAATAAAACTGTGCTCTAATAATTTTTTATGAAACATTTTTACACTTAAAAATATTGAGTAAATATAAAAGTTGCGAAATCAGGTAAAATATACTTTATGAATTGAGTACAAGTCATTAAAAATTAAGTAGACCCGAATAACTATATTTAGTACAATGAAGTACAGAATTAAGTAAGTGTAATAAAATTCAGAAGTTAATACAATGGTTACCCTAAGTGAAAATGAGTAAAATAATTGAGTAGATATAATTGAAATGTAAAAGAAGCTGAAAATTAGACTATTATTTAAAAAAACAAATGTGCTGCATTTACTAAATATTTTACCTGATTTTAATCCATACAGCTCTATCACATAATTAATATGTTACACTTATCATAATCCCCCCTCCACCAAACTTTACACTTGGCACAATGTAGTTAGTCAAGTACCATTCTCCAGGACGATTTCTGTCCTGATTATTGTTTTGCATGATAGAGTTATCGACTAAAGAAACTTTCCTAGTCCTCTCACTGTATAGTCGAAAATACTAGCCGGTTAGTGTGGCATCGGGTAAATTGGGACAGTTCAAATTAGCAGCATTTATTTTCTGATAAGTGAATATGAGTTATTAAAAAAACTAATTTTTAATAACATAAATTAGCTGTAAACTGCTTGATATAAGTAATATGATCACTGATTATGTCAATATAATTTTAAGATCATATAATTGATTATACAAGCTATAATAAACATATTATACATATAAGTATTATTCATTATGGCCCTGTCGCTAAAAAGGTAACGCTCAGCACTGGTTTAATAAACCTAAACTTTTATTAAGTATCAGTTTACTGGTGTGTAACACACCATATGATTCTAAAGTAATTTGACATAGCAGGTGGTATGATGGCACGGTGGATAGCATTGCTTCCTTCAGTTTCTTTTGATCAAAAATCAAATAGAATTTTACATTTTCAATAAAACAGACACCAATACATCTACATACACAAATTATGGCTATAGTTTGGCTAATGAAAATATTACAATGCACATATTATATAAAAATATACAGAGGATATATTATGATAAACAGAATGAGCAGGGTCAATACGGAGCAATGTTTTTTGGTCCAAATCGTTTGCTCTTTTTTCATGTGACTCTTATAGACTATGCAGTGCATTACACAGGAAACAGAATTAAGCAGGAATGAAAAGAATTGCTCAATTTTGTTTCTTGTATAGAGTATTAAAATAGCCTACTATAATACTAATGTTTTTATTGTATTTTGTATTAAACTTGTACTATACTGTGTCACAGTTCTACGGGTTATTTTGTCCTCCAAATTAAAAATGTTATTGCAATCATGAGTTTGTAAAAATCTGTAAAAAAATAAAATAAAATAACGGGTTTGCTCTGCGAAATATTAAATAATTTCTGTAAATGTCTTTTTTTGCATCTAATATAAATTAGAGTATTTTACGTAAATTGTACAGTTTTTGTTTGACAGCCGTTGCTACTAGTCATTTGACTGTTTTTACGATTCTTACAGTGTATACGACCAACAATTTGCATTAAATTAAATACGTAAATAAATAAATGAATAAACAGCACAGTGAGTTACCAGAATGTGCTTCGAACTAGAATGTTTTATGAGATTAAAAGCCCATGCAGAATCTCTGCATTTTATTATTTTAAAGATTTTTGTGTGCATAAAACTGATATGTGTGTATGGGAGCTTTGTTAACTCGTATAAATAACATGAAACAGTTATGTATCGTTTAATTCTGTTTATTGTCAACATCATTTCTGGATGTCAATCAAACGACGTCTTCTGAAACTGGTACGTCATTTAGCGGTACTTATCAGACAGAGCAAAGGCCAGGTTGTCCAGAAATTTGTCAAAAGACACCTCAACTTCAGGGGTGAAGTCGCCAGGGAAGAGCATGGAAACGCTCACCTTAAGGGTCCTGGCCAGGAGCTATAATGGGAGGAAAATGAAAGCATTGTCACAACACAGTCTGTGTTTAATTAAACGCAGGAAAATCTGTATTAATAGTCTGCTGCTTACCTTGAAATTAGCAGGGTCAATACGGAGCTTGAAAGCATGCAGCTCGCTTAGTGCGGCCAGGGATCCGCAAAGATCGTCGATGTGGGCAACGGCTTCTCCAATTTTCCTGGCAATTACGGCACCGTGCTTTTTCACTTGGGGTGATCCGGGATGAAGATCAGACCAGTGAGAGAAGTAGGTCTTTGTCTGAGGATAGACCTCCAGCAGCCTGCATTAAAAAACATCAAGCAAATAAAAAAAGAATTAGTCAGTATAAACTTGTATGTACCACAACAATTTGTTGTCCAGTTATTAAAAGCGATTAATTCACCTGCCAAATGCCTCGGCGCCGATCTCATCAGCCTTGGAAGAGATCTTTCCCCAAAGATCCTTCACAACGGCCTTGTCCTTAGCTGTGAGACTCATTGTGGCACTTGTCTGGGTTTTCAGCTCAAAAATGTATAGCAAAGAACTTTGTGGATGTTGGTGCTGTGTGCTTCTTTTTATTGAGTGTGATATTTGGCACACCCTGCCATATCAAATCTAGACTCCACCTACTTGAACTGTCTAGTCATCTTTGGATCTTATATATATATATATATATATATATATATATATATATATATATATATATATATATATATATATATATATATATAAACCTTCTTTCTACGTTTGAAACTTATCTGAGATCATCATTGGACATCAACAGTTATATTAAACTTTCAGCTTCATAACACACAGTAACACAGTATGACTGCACAACTATCCTCCCGTTATCACACAGATGAGGATGGGTTCTCTGTTGAATCTGGTTCCTCTTAAGGTCTCTTCTTACTGCCATCTCAGGAAATTTTTGCATATTAGGGACAATCTGATCATTTTAATTTATACACATTATTTATTACGTAAATAAGTAAATTTACTTAAACCGGTAGTAGTTCTTTATGACACAGTTATTATTATTATTATTATTATTCAAAGAAAAAGAATACGGTATTTTAAGGAAATGTACAATTTGTAGTGTGTAAATGAATAAACTTTTTACGTTTCTTTAGGTCTATTGAATAATAGTCTATTTCGGTTGTAAAACAGTGCATTACAGAGCGTGGCCATCTGAAATTAAGTCCTGTTTTTTGGCTAAAACTGATCTTTAATTAAAGTTTTGTAAGCCATTCATTCAAATGTATTTGTGTTTTTTTATATATATAATGCAGCTAATTTGGTCTTTTGACATCCAATTTAAAAACTCAACTGATTACATAACTGATCGCGCAAATAACTAAAAAAAAGGAAACACCCTTATTACATAACTATTAGCCAAAAAAGTTTAATCTTGGCTCACTGCCGATCTTTTTCGAGCTTGCCCACATTCAGAGCTCGTCCAATCGAAATTTCCTCTCAGTGAAAGGAGGGGAGTTTTAGTGTCAATAAAAAGAACCCCGAAGCAAAATAGGTAAAGAATCTTTTAGAACAGGTTTTGTTTAAGAATTCAGAGAATTCATTAAGACATCACTATGGTTCATTGGTCAGACCACGAGCGTCAAGTCATCCACGACGTGTGGGGTAAGGTCACCGGTGACGATATCGGACATGCCCTGGCCAGGTAGGTTTATGCTATGTGAAAATTCGAAACTTACACTAAAAATTAAAGTTTTTCTTTCGGTGGGGACTTTAGACATTATATATATGTGTGTATCCCTTTTGTTGCCTAGGCTCCTGATTGTCTATCCATGGACTCAGAGATACTTCGCTTCCTTTGGTAATCTAGCCAGTGCCGCAGCAATTGAAGGAAACCCCAAGGTGAATGCCCATGGAAAGGTGGTTAAGGGTGGTCTGGACAACGCTGTGAAGCATTTGGACAACGTTAAGGGTGCATTTGAACAGCTGAGTAAACTGCACTCCGAGAAACTGCACGTGGATCCCAGCAACTTCTGGGTAGGTTTAACGTCGGTATACCTGCAAAATTCAAAACAAAATCATCACTAATTTCTGACTATAACCTTATCGTGTGTTTATGACTTGTCTGCTTTCAGCTCCTTGCTGAGACTCTCACCGAAACTCTGGCTGCAAAGTTCGGACCCTCCGTCTTCACCGCTGACGTGCACGAGATTTTCGAAAAATTCCTGAGTGTCGTCGTGGATGCTCTAGGAAAGCAATACCACTAAGCAAGCATCAGAGTATAAAATATGCATCCCTTTTACTCTGTGACAAAAACATGAAATAAAACGTAAAAAACACGTTTTTTTGTATAGTCTTTTGTAGAATGTCAACTAGTTCCACTATACATCTTGAACAAACTGGAAAACGCAAATGTAACTTTTCTGTAAATTCTTAATCTTAAAAGGAGTTTTAAAAAAGCAGCAAACATTAACTTACTTACGGTATACATACACTGGAATTGAAGGGTTTCTTAGTTCTTTACTAGAGGCCACACAAATAAACAAACAAGCAAACAAAAAAAATTCATGTAATCATGTAATTAAGCTTGGCTGACAGTATGTAATTGTGTTAGTTTAACCAAAAACAAATGTTGATTTGTAAACAGCTTTAATTACTTCAAAAATTTTAGTAGTTAGAGCAAATAAAATTGACTAACAACTTTACACATTTTAATAGATTGCACATTTTCTGCAGAAATCATGATCGTTTCAAGAATCGAGGCTGTTTACGTTTCTACTAATGAAATGCTACGTATAGATTACAAATTAGGGCACATTTGTCTCCTAGAACTCTTAGAGATCCTGAAACATTCAGTAGAAGAGTTGAGGGTAGGAGTATGTTACTTGCAGTAAACTCGTTTATGCCACCGATCCTTTTTATTTAACAATATGCCCTATTTTGCAATTTGCCCGCAAGTACTTTGGAAGCGTATGCAACCTTATAAATAAAGAAACAAATAATATACAATAAGAAGTTTGTATAAAGTTATGACCGATGGTAGAAACAATATGCTAAAGGGTAAGAGCGGGCCCGGACTGACCATCTGGCGTCTGGCGTCTGATTTGGCCTGCTTTTGTCATTCTTTTTTATATTATTGTCCACCAAATGTACTAAAATGATGTTTATCCAAATTAGCATTCAGTTAGTTAATTTGATTATAATAACGATATTAATCTGTTTATTATTCTGATTCTGTTAGTCTTAACTGTCATCGTTAGACTGTTCTCTAAGCTGCAATGCTCTTGCATCTGTAAATTGCTGTAGTTTTTTTTTTTTTTTTTTTTTTTGCAAGTATTAGATGGTTCGCCCCTAGTGTTTCTTAAATTACTGTGCGCTAAAAGCCATTAATAATATTTATTGTAAAGTTGCATGAGTATTTTTGCAGATACAATTCACATTCTTTTGGGAGCAGGGAGACAGGAATTATATTGTAACAAAAAGGAGTCTAATTTTTCATCATTAAATCACACGATTTTTCACAATTTACTGGCTCATTTATTGACTCTTGGTAGATTTAAAGCCTCTTTGTTTTTTTTTTTGTTTTTGTTTTTTTTGTGGAGCATTCATAAAAATGCATTCTTTTTAATACTTATTGGTTTTATTTGAATTGAATTCATAAACAATTATCTTTTTCATCTGCATTTCTCAGAAAGTGCTGCAGAGACAGCGGCGAGAAATATACACAGTATGTACTGTGGGTGTACATTTTGGACATGGGAGTCCTTTGTGTAACTTCTAACATAAATAAGCGTTACTATGTCGTGCGAGGTACATAGAGCATTGTTTGTTTACATTTACTTTCTAATAACTCTTCGAAACTCGGTATTCAAAATATGCGGTATTTGTGACACGAATGTGTTTGTAATTGCATTTAAATTGCATTTTACGTTTCAAAACACATACTCTCATTATCCTCCCGGATAAACGGATTTTCAGATTTCCTCCCTCAAACGTTGCCATTTCAGTATGAAGTATAAAGTTATGGCAAAAAAATAATACTTGGTATAACCTTACTAGTTTACTTTTTTATGTAAGACTATTCATAACCTTTTTTCCTCCATTTCATTAAATGTGCATTGAATATACTGCAGATGGATCTCATTAAGACTTAATTAAAACGTAAAAAGTACTATTGAATATTTCAAACCTATAATTAATCAGATTAACTATTAAAACAGTGTGTACTAACGTTTAAAAATTTTAGACCTGTATTATTTTTTTGTTTTAAAAAGACTTTTATGTGCATCAAAGCTACATTTATTTGATAAAAATTAAAAGACTACATTTATTTGACATAGTAAAACAGGAATAATGTGAAATAAATTTAGAATTAAAAATAACTGTTTTCTACTGGAATGTACTGTATTTAAAACTGTAATTTATTCCTGTGACATTAAACTGAATTTTCAGCATCATTACTTAAGTATTTAGTGTCACATGCTCCTTAGAAATCTACTGTAATGTGAAGATCTGATTATGGGAAAATTTCTTGATTGTTTTGTATAGAGAGTTTCTTTTTCGCCAATTTAAATTTACATTTAGGCATTTGGCAGACGCTTTTTTCCAGAGCAACTTACATTTATATCTCATTATAAAAAAAATACAGCTTTATATTACAGCAATAAATTAAATTAAATTTATAAATACATTTCCAATAAGAAACTGTTTTGAATTTTAATATTTCACATTATTGTTTTATTGTATTTCTGATCAAATAAATTTAGCCTTCATAAACAAACCTGTGCAAGTTCAGTAAGATCTGCTATAAAGTACAGTTCTTCTCTCACCTTGGAAAACATATAAGAAATAAAGACATCATATTTTGCCCCTCACAGAAATGTAGATTCAAGCTTTAGCAGCCATAGAACAAAGCAGACCAAAAAAACATAAAAGATTTCAGATAAATGCATAAGGATTTAAAAAAAATCTTGGATGAAACAGACCCTGAGCTGAAAAGTAAACCTGAAGCTGGGACTTCAGCTTGTGCACATGTAGAGTTGAGAGAACATTTAAAAAATTGATACTAAGACATTTGAGCGCAAACTTGCAAATTTTTTGTGCATATTTCAAACTCTTTCTCTCATAATTAGAGGCTTCCTAATGTAAAATTTTATAAATACCTGCAAGTTTATCAAAAGTAATAATGCATAACATTGGTGCTCTTTTTGCAGACTTCAAATAACTGTGGCTCACAGAATGAAAACTGTCCTGTAAGGTCTCTGTGTGTTTTTTTTTTTTTTGTGATGATTCATCTGCAATATTCAGAACATGTCTGGTAAGTATGTTTCTTGGTAAGTATGTTAAAACATTGATTCTCTGCCGGCGCTTTGACTAAAATACAGCTGTTAATGTTTGTGTTGACCTTATTAAAATATATCTTATTTTACTTAAGCTGATCATCTCAATCTTATATAGCTCAGAGACAACCGATTTTAAGGATTTATTAGTTTTTTCTGTCTATTTTGTCTACATTAATCTATCTGTAGTATGATCCAAGACTTTGATAGAACAAAAAAAAATATAACAACATAGAAAAGATTGATCTCAAAGTTTTTTGTTTTTTTTTGTACTCTCTGTTACACAGTACTCCTGATGACAAACAGACTAGAGGGATGAAAGTGGGAGGTCCTATTGTGACTTCAGATGATGACTCCCCTACCACTTTGACCAGTGTCGTAAAATTTTCTGTTATGTTGGAGGAAGATATTGTTTTGCAAGATGCTCCAGATCTGCAATCTGCTGTTGCTTAACAGTTTGGCCTTTGACCTGTTTGCCTTGGATTTTTAGTACCAAAAAATGTGTAATGTGGTACTTTAGGTTTAAAATAAAATTTGGAAGAAACTTTCAAGCATGCAGTTCCAGCTATTTTCATTACATTGTGTTAAATGTTAATTTTAAAAAAATCTGCTTCATTACATTTAAACACATCTTTTAAACCCAGGATGTAAAAACAAATTGACATTTTTTAATTTAGTAAATTAATAAATCTATTAAACTATCAAAAAACTTCGAATTTAATAAAAGAATATAAGTTGTGAGACATGTGACCATACTCGGTAAATTAAGTCAACAAAAGTTTACTTGGGTCAAATGGTTTTTTTTTTATATAAGCTACTCAATTCTTTTTTGTTAAAATTTCTAAAAGCATCAAATTAAGATTGTATTTAAAATAATGTCCAATGTGATTTTTACTCCTCCATTTAACAATAAAAGATTAACTTTTACCCTGACCAATATCTTGTTAAAATGCTGCTTAACACCTTTTCAGGTCATGGATATATACAACTCTTTTAAACAGATCAATCAAGTAAATATACATACGCTGGTATCGGATGCCTCCAAGTCCTTTCATTTCTCTTATTGTTCTTTTGGGTTTGAACCTTAAAAACAACTTTTGTTCATCCAGACTTCATTCATGCTTTGTTCAGTAAACGATGTGTCTGTATTACCAAGAATTGCATATTTGCATACAATTCTTTGTGGCTCCAGAGGAGATCTGGTTCAATTTAATTTCAATCCAGTTTTATTTATAGAGTGCTCATTGTCACAAAGCAGCTTTACAGAATTTAAAAAACTGTAATAATAAATAAATATAGCCAAAGGTTCCCAATTACCCAAAGCATTTCCAAGAACTGACCAATCAAAGGCTTCTGAAAGTCATAATATCAATTTCTGAAATCGTCCAAACTATTCCAGACAAAATACAGTGATACAAAACTTGAGATATATGTCCCACCAGAATTCTGATATGGCAAACTAAAACTTAAAGAAGTCTGTCTGTAACCACTTGTTTAAACTTGTTTTAATGTAAATTAGATGCCAACACATGCCAAAAACGTATGGAATTAATGGATTTTAGAGGAGCATTATGGCATCCTCTTTGGCAACTTTGTTTTTGGTCATGTCACTATATAATATAATGTTTCTGTAAGTAGAGAAAAAGACCTATGTAGACAGCACATGGTTCTCAATCATGGCTTTTCCTTTTTCTGTTTATGTCAAATTCTGTTGCTGATTAGCTTGTATTTAAGACAAAGATCCCTCTATGGAACAATATTCTACGCTACTGTTCATAACTGTATTTATAATTTCTCAGAGTTACCGAATTGGATCTTCCTTCCCAGAAATCCATCAGGCAAATGAATGCTTAGAGTCAATGTTTCATTAGATAGTGTAGCATTTAAAAAAACAATAATTAAAGAGAAAAAAAATAGCCGCCTGGTAAAATGATCATGCACACATTTTTAAAACAACTGCTTGAAAACTACATAAATGGTGTCAAACTAAATTATTTCAAACAGCATGGAAGGAGAAGAGTATCCTGACTTTTGGTCATGGATCGTCATATAAGTACTTCACTGAAGAAGTGATGTATGCAGAAATACATAACTTCTTCAGATTTTTCAACACATCAGGGAAGAAAACCTCCTTTGATGTGATCATTACAGACCTGGTGATTCAGTACATTCATGGCCTTAAGCTGACTTCATTTTTTTGCCACATAATGTTGCTGAGCCTAGACCTGAGCATCTGAACAAGCAACAGCAGATCATAACACAGTCTCCATTGGCTTGTACAATGGCTACATTGCATGGTGCATTGCTCCATGCGCTTACCTTCTTATTCTGATTAACCTAGGGTCATTATGGACTCATCAGCCCACATGACAAAACACCTTTTATTTCATTTCGGCAACGTCAAACCTTTATGCTCTCTAATGGCTGATTTCTCATTGGTTTCACTAATAAACACACAACTGTTTATTGGAACTGAAACTGGAAAATGTATGAAAATTCTCTTACTTTTACCATTAGACATAGTTATGGTTGCTACTGGACATTTTTTTTTTACCATGCAACTAGATTTTTTTCCATTCATGATTTTATTTTATTTTTTTTATATTTCTTTCTCAGAGTTGACAGGTCAGCCCTGTCAGGTGAAAGGAATACACAGTTAACCTAAATTAATCCTTATTATTATTATTATTATTATTATTATGGGGGGGGATCCCTCAGGGGGGAAATAAAAAATAAAAATTAAATAAATAAAACAAAATTAAATAAAATATCCTTAATCCAGATTTTATCAATCAATGACATAACATTTATCTAAGATGGATGGTCAAAAACAGATGGGCTATAGAACAGATCATATATTTATTTTTTTTATAGTAAATGAACATCTCTCTTCTCTCCAATCCACTCTACAACAACAGTCTCCTATTTCCCTTTGAAAAAACTTCTCACAAATTCATCCATGAACTGCAGTGTAGGGCGGGGCTTTACGTAGGGGTCTGTCAGACAACGGTCATTTGTCTTCAGTCTGTCAAATTCAGCGGACGTGGACTCATCGGTGTTATTGTTGTAACTGAAAAAAAAGCTGCAGCTTCTTCTTCAGTCTTTCCACTCCGTGACCGCTGAAATCCGACACGACACTACGTTAGGCTACGTCTTGACTCATTTGCATACGGACGGTGATCAGATGTTTACAGAGGGCTCAGGGGAAGAGTGTGTGTGTGTGTGTGTGTGTACGTGCGTGCGGTGAATGAATACACACAGCAGAGGGACAGAGATGTAAGGGAAATCTAATACCGTATTGTGTAGTGTCCCCTTTTTAGGCAGATTTTTCCGCTACCGCAGATCATTTTATCAACTTGTAATATATTCATTATGTGAGTATATTAACATGTGCTTTTTCAACATTTCAAAATTTTTATTTAAGTGGGCAAGACATTTATTTGAGGCGGCGCTGCCCCCTCTTGCTTATTAATTAATTAATAAATAATAATAATGATAATAATAATAATAATAATAATAACATTATTACATAATCATACATAGGATGAACCATCCGAACAAACAAGGCGTATATGACGCCATGCTGCTTCATTATGAACCGAAAAAATTAGATTAAAAAAAATCCTGTGGTCAAATTAACCTTATATCGATTTAACCCAGCAGTAGGTTGCAGAAATGACTGAAGTTGTGTTACGTTTAACCCACGATGAATGCAGCTTCTAACGGATTTTTATGGACATTATCTGCTCTGATTCACAAGTTCTGCAGAGAGCTAAATTGTGGAGGTTATAACAGGCATTTTTCCAGTTCATTTGATAATGACGCACGACCAAATGTGTTTTTGAGGATAAAAAACCCTGAGAGGAATGATAAAAAAAAATAACGTACTTTGATAAAGCAGATACTTTCGCCCAATTGAAAAGTAATGGGTGTAACATGCCAGAGCTGGTTGATAAAAAAGAAGAAAAAAAACTGGCACACTCTAAAATTGGATAGGCTCCCTGAAATCAAAATGCAGCCATGCTACTGTTAAAACTCACTGGATGACAACTAAATGAGCAATGCATTTGCAAATAAAACAGAATAAAATATGGTAACCCAATATTATATCTAAATATTTTTGCATACTTCTTTTGTTGTAACTATTCAATCAACTAATAAAGGTTATTGGAGAAAGTTTGAATTTTGGATTTGTTTTTTTATCCTATTCTTTTCCTTTTAATGGATTTATATTTTTTATATATTTAATATATTTATAAGTTTAACACGTTAATAAAGACGGTCATAATATATTTTGCTTGTTGTGCTTTGCCTCCAGGCATTAATGACTGAATTATAGCGGGTCTATAAGACCTGCGGGGGCGGAGGTAGAGAGGGAATTAAACACAGTGAATCAAAACTGTAAGAAGCAGTCATTATGGTCTCCTGGTCACAATCTGAACGGAATGTCATTGAAGATGTTTGGGGCAAAATCAATATCGAAGAGATCGGTCCTCAGGCCCTGGCAAGGTAAATCGCTGAAGGATTAAGATAACAAACCTAGAGTTGACTGGTGTCAAGCCAGGAAACATTGCATGGTTATATGATCGCTAAATAGCTTGAATAATGCACGGTTCCAATACCTTTCCAATACCTTCTCATTTGCGACAGGGTACTGATTGTCTACCCCTGGACTCAGCGCTACTTCGGCAAATTTGGAAATTTAAACAGTGTAGCTGCCATCCTGGGGAACCCAAATGTCGCTGCCCATGGCAAAGTTGTGCTGAACTCTTTGGACAAGGCAGTGAAGAACCTGGACAGCATCAAGACGATCTATTCGAATCTGAGCCAACTCCACTGTGAGATTCTCAAAGTAGACCCCGATAACTTCAAGGTGCGTATTTTGTTTCCTTTAGAAAGCAAAGTTAGTATGTTACGTTATATATCATGATGTTAATTCTATCTATTATTCTGTATCATTTACTGCTTTATAACATGACATTTTTTCACGCAGCTTTTGTCCGATTGTATCACCATTGTGATTGCGACCAAACTCAAAGCCGCTTTTACCCCTGAAATTCAGGCTACATGGCAGAAGTTCCTGGCAGTCGTCGTCGCCGCTTTAAGTAGCCGCTACTTCTAAGCTTTCCCTGGGAGTAGCATTGTTTTGTAACTGTTGACATGGTGCAACCAATGAAAGTTTTAATAAGACAGTTTGGACTTCCCAGTAAAAAACAATTCCACTTTAGTGTATTACAAATATATTGAAATCTTGGTACATTGCAAATATACTAACAAAAAGTTGCACCATCAGTTAAAATATAAAAAGTATACTAACATCATGCTTTTACCAAATTTTTTAAAGTTAAGCTTTAAACATACTTCGAAATAAATGTATTACAGTACACTTTCCAAAAATATATTATAGAAAAATATATTTTAAGTGAAAGGTTGGTCTAATTTCCTAAGCACACTTTGTTTTTTGTACAGAAAGTATACATTAGAATACAAATTTTAATATACGGTAGTCTAGGTATATTTTCAGTTAAATTTATATTTACCTATTCATATGTACTTATTTATGCTTATATAGTGCACAACTCTCTCTTGCGCGCTTTTAGACTCGGTTTTGCACGCTGAATCTTTCTCGCGCTCGCTCTTAAATCCATTTTTGTGCGCTAAAAATCACTTTTGCGTGTGCAAAATAATTTATGTTTTCTCTCTTTCTTTTGTGCGCTTACTATCATAAACATACAGTTGCACAAGCTGCAGAAGCGTTCGTGCAAGTGTAGTTAGATCCTGCAACCATTCCAGCCAACCAGAGACAACATCAGCCAATCATAAAATGGAGGCGGGCAGATTCGGACTGTCTGTTTTCTGATTGGCTCCCCAGTCCTTCGCTTCTAGTTTACGGCTAGAAGCTGCATCATTGCGTGCGTTAGTTCGTATCGTTATCATATTGAACTCATCGGGATAAGGTAAATTTCATGTTTTTTGTTAGGTAATTTGTAATTAAGTACATACTTTAATCTATAGAATGTATTGTCTAATGTGTTGTTGCTAAATCTTATGTACCTCACTTCTGGTATAATACTCCGTAGCTCTCGGCCTGTTTTCAGTCTCTGAATCAACACACCAGGTTTAAACTAATACTGTACCTGTATATTCTAATACTAATGTTTTTTTTGTTAAGACAACTGTTTAAAATTTAGATTGTGTGTTTGTAAGACAACCTGACGTTTTATTGAACACAAATAAACTATAGGACTTTTTTGTAACCTTGTGCAAATGAAATCTGTTGAACTCATGATAAAATCTGCCTTTAACTGATGTAATGTGTTTCAAAAACATGTTATAGTCTAGAAAATCCACTCAGCATGTGTAAATTATCCTAAACACCTTAAGTGTATCAGTAACACATTTGCAATACAGTATTATAGAAGACTGTGTGTACTGTCTTATATAATAAAGTATATTTCACTGTAAACCCTAATGTTGTCTTTACTTATACAATCAAGTAATGTTGACTAAACATTACTTAAAATTCTGCATTTTGGACCCATCACTTAAAAATATAAGTTCATTTAACTTATTTACCATCAAAATGCATAAACTTAAGATTTTAAGTGTTGTGAGCTCAAAATCATGATTAATCCTTTGGGGGAAAAACATTTTCAAAAGGTCAATTTTCACAAATGTGAATGTGGCGTGGGCGGGGCAGCGGGTGACGACCAGCATGCTTTGCGGGGATGTCGGTGTGTTCACCATGTTGGGGAAGGGTGTTTGGGTTAGTGGCTTCGGCCCTGTTTGTGTGTGTGGGTAAGGGGTGATGTGTGAAATGTACTCCGGTTCATGCTGAGGCTGAATTGGATGGTGGTTCCTGTGTGAATGTGTTGCTCATGCCGTACATGCTGTGTGCCTAATAAAGTACTCTCCAACATTCTTTCCGACGGAAAATTGCAGCATTTCGTCAATAAAAAAAATCTAAGTTTAAAAATGCTGTTTATTGTTTTATTTCAGTTCGGTGTCCACAAAGCTTGCAGTCAAATATAACAACATTGTTTAACAGGTTTAAGTTACATTTTCATGTTGAGTATGTAAATAGATAAGTACACTTAAAAAAAATTTATACCAAGTGAACGCAATTTTTTCAGTGCATTAAATAAGTGCTAAGTTTGTTGAACTGAATGATTTAAGTACAGTCTACAAAACCGCCAAGTTAAATAAACTTAAATATGCAAGTTTTGGAAGTGTTTTTTTTTTAATTACTCAATTAAATTGAGGCAACTAGTTTACTCAATCAATTTAGTCCAATTAACTTATTAGGGTTTTCAGTGTTGTATTAACCTCACAATGTACCTTTTTAGTATTTGAAATTGGCCAGAAGTATAACAGCATGCTACTGCTGCAATCATAATTCATAGGCTATATTAATTTTTATAGTATATTAATTATGTATTTGTAACATAGTAAGAATTGCTATAATCTACTTATAATATATTTTTTTTATTACTGTCAGGTATGTACGTTAGCACACATATACTTTCATTAAAGTTGTTAAACATTAGCACACAAAAGTATATTTAATACACTTAAAATTGTGTACAATTTGTACAATTTAATTACAACTTAAATACACTTAGTACAATATAAAGTGTTCCAAAATAGCAAACTTTAATTATACTAGTCATTAGTCTGGAACAAGTACACTTTAGTATGCTTTGGCATGCTAGGATTTAATATACTTGGCTTTTTTTTTTACTTGGGCTTGAGTGATTTAAAGTACTGTGGAGCATCTTAATAAAAAATTACCATAATAAAATATTGCTACGTTTTACTTGTTGAATATTTAATTTATTAGGCTACATTAAATTATTCATATAAAAATTAAGATGATAGGGGTTCATGTCATGGGTAATTAATCGCAATTCACCTGATAAAAACGAGCATGGTTTGTAAACACTCCGACAGCGCAGTCGCAAATATAACATTTTGAACTTCCTGCCTGGTGTGTAGCAGTTTTATTGCTGTTACTAAATAACATTTTAATGTTGTATAAATTAGCTACTGAATTTATGATGATGGTATACAAGGCTATTCTAAACTGGTTATTAAACAAATATACAATAAATATACAACACTGAAAAAATATCCAGCCTGATCTACTTAAAAAAATTAAGGTAACTTTTTGCATCAGATAATTATGTAGTTCAAGCAAGACTATTCTTAGTATTTACTACTTACATTTCTTTATGTAACAAATATTTTTTGCTAGTAAAGTCTACTTAATTTTTTCTAGTAAAGTCTATTTAATTTCACAAGTAAATCCTACTTAATTTAATAATTTCCCTAGTCATTCTTTTGTGTCCATGCTACTTAACTTTAAGAGTTTTAAATATGTATTTTTAATTGAAATTTAACAATTTTTTCAGTTAAAGTTTTCACATTACTTGGAGTGGGGCCTACTTTGTTTTATTTTTAAATGTCCTAGTCTCATTTTAAAGTTATATATACTCACATTATCTAGTTAGGCATTTCTTATATGTTATAGTTAAAATACTAGTTGTGTAATTTTGTACTTTGAAATGCAACTTCATCCAGCACAAAACTTGAAGTAAGAACCACCCTAAAAAATACTGGGTAAATATTGCTGGGTTAATTTAACCCAGCAAAATTGGTTATTTGTTTAACCCAGCAAGATGGGTTAAATATTCAACCTAAATGCTAAGTCACATTTAATTATAATGCTGGGTTAATTTTACCCAGCAAAATGGGTTATTTGTTTATAGTGAATCAGTAAAAGAAAAAAAAAATGAATAAAAAAAAATGTCTATTAAACAGTTAAAATACTTTGATATACTGGTCTATTACAAAAAAACTTCCAAGTTTTGCAAACCATACATATATGCAATAAACATCATACTATTAAATGTTCCTAGAAAAAATATTTATTTTTCAAAAGCACAAGAACAGATAATCAACAGCAACATCATTACCATACTATTACTCACAAGGGCAGAATGGAGTAATTGCACAAATAGGCTGAGGCAGCTTCTACAGAGCAGGATCTCTGTGACTCCAAATATCTTTTTTGCAGAACAAAACTATCCAGCCCTGGTCTCATTTTAACATACAAACACTGTCTATGACTTTTCAAGTAGGCCTCGCTATTTCATAGCAACATTACAAAAAGTCCTATACAGGTGCACACTCCTTTGGATAGTTAATGTCAAAAATATAAAATGCCTTTAAGCACACATCAACCGCCCCAAGTAGTGTGCATTGCTCCAGAGCCTGTCCCACCAGAATGACGAATGCCTAAGAGCAGCGCTGGTCATTTTCTCCCAACGTCAGGATGTAGGGGTACGGCCTTGACCCTTCAGCCTGCTGGAGGTATTTCACCATGTTGGTTCCAACCTTAGGAAGAAAAAAAAATGAAAGAAAGTAAACAATTTTGTTGAATAGCAAGGATTAAACTGAATAAAACTATTAATTTAGTGTGTAATAGGATTGATACTAAATAAAAAATGACAAAGCTGTCCAATAAGATAAGGTATAGGTAACCTGAAACAAAAACATGGAGACAGCTACTACCAAAAATAAAACAGCAAAATAAGCATGGCTTTTAGGATAAAGTCTTTTTATATGTCAGACTAGTTGATCTTGTGGTCTGCGTTGATTTTAAGCTAATTAATTTTTTAAAAAAATGTCATAGCTGGGGTCATACTGGCACAGTCACCCAAATATTAATACTTTCATCTAGTAGTTACCTGTTCAGCTGTGGTACTTTTTCCTGTAGTTAGCGCGTTGACTAGTTAATTTAGCCTGAGTCACAGGCAACTTTGGTTAAAGAGGGCTACCTGGTTAGCTTACATGCAATTACTGGTGATACATTTGCATACTTATCAAAGGGGGAAAGGTGTAAAATATTGTTATACCTCGGGAGAAATTTGACCGCGGAGTAAATTACTAACTAGTGAAAAACAGGGGGTTAGCAGGTGTGTATATTTGTGAGAGGGTCAGTGTTTTGTAACACCCCAGCATTTTATTCTCACAAGCAGTGAGATTTAATAAAGTTCTAATCTTAATGTGTTTGCTAACGCTAGTAACCTAACTAAATGCCTGCGTCATGCTAGCACTACAGTTAACGGTTTAGCGTTCATTCATCACTTCAGCATCTTCGTCACTCCGCAAACATTCTACAGAGAAAGATAAAAAGCTCAGACATCTTATCCGTTTCTTTCACACACAGGTGGGGTTCTGTGGCTAACTATAGCAGCTATTGTCAGCTAAATTATCTTACCTCAGACCAGCCTGAAAGTTTAAGTGTAACCTTAACACGGTAACAGTAATAAATCTCACATATAGTAATAATTTTTCAGTCATATGTGACTTAGGTGAGTGAACATGTGAATACAGACCTTGTATTTAACGCCATTTCCCCTTAAATGCCCGAGGAGGATGAACCGTCATCAGCGGTGTGGGAGCTGAAGAGAGACATGAAGCTCTGACTGACAGCCGCTGAATCCACCGGTGAACTTTGGGGGGGAGTCAAGCAAACTTCAACCCAGCAGCTGGGTTACACAAAAACTACCCAACTCTCTGTAAATAACCCAGAACAATTACCCAAGAGCGGCAACCCAGCGTTTGGGTAGAAAAAACAACCCGTTAAAACTTTTTACACACGAGGTGAACATAACGCTCCAAAGAGTTGTTTCCTACCGCAATGAGGCTTTGGTACACTAATTTGATACGGGGTTTCCCATGCTTTTTCCATGGGGAGGCAGTTTTATTTAAACAGAGTAAAATGAACAAGATTATTGCTTGTTGTGTGTGTCCACTTAAAAAGATTGTCAGGAATTACGTAAAAAATATATGTTAAGGAAAAAATGCACATTGTCTTGTATTCTTAACAAATGCAGATTAAGTTCTAACTTAGATATATTTATGTAAATGTACAAACTTGATTATTTATTGTTGAATACACAGATTTAATTATGCTACATTTACAACATCTCAGATTCATTTTTTTCAGTGAATATTTGACTCACATTATAAGTTTACGTTATAAAATTGATTGTTATTACATGGCCCTACCACCGTTGTAGTTAAAATATAGAGATAATTCATTTTTAATTATTAATATTATTGTAATTAAATTGATTTCGAAATTATTATTGTAATTACAAATAGAAAATATGCAAAGCAGCTTTAATTTGAGAGTGACTAGCATCATGGGCACTATTTTTACCAGTACATTAGATACTGTTGCTCCCATCAAATTAAAAAAGTCAGAGATTAAACACTTGCACCATGGTACAACAGTCATACTCGCACCCTAAAGAGAGCAACCCGTAACCTCAAGCAAAAATGAAGAAAAACTAAATTAGAAGTTTTTCGAATTGCGTATAAAGACAGTATGTGCAGCTATAGACAGGCTCTAAAACTGCTAGGACCGAGCATCTGAGCTAACTGATAGCAAGAAACCAAAACAATCCCAGGTTCTTATTTAGTACAGTGGCTCGCCTAACTAAACCTAAAATGCCCGCAGAGAGTATCCCATCACAGTTTAGAAGTAAAGACTTTATGGACTTCTTTAATTAAAAAAATCGATAGTATCAGGAAGAATATAACGGAGGTTCAAACTCTGATAGTTTTTCATGATCCAGTTCAGTCTAAAGCTTCGCATTTAGATTTTCACTGCTTTACAGATATAGAACAGGAAGAGCTGTAAACTTATCACCTCGGCTAAATCATGCCTGTTAGACCCAATCCCAACCAGATTTTTAAAAGACGTGATGCATACGGTTGGAGAGCCACTTCTAAACATTATTAATTCCTCATTATACAGGTCACATCCCTAAACCTTTTGTTTAAAAAACTTGGCAAGTTATTAAGCCGCTTCCGTTTTTAGCTTCGGACCAAGGCTGCAACTCAATACTAATCTTACTTGATCTTAGTGCTGCATTCGACACTATAGATCATTATATTCTCATAGATCGCTTACAAAATCCCATTGATATTCAGGGACAGGCATTAAAATGGTTAAGATCATACCTGTCCGATCGTTATCAATTTGTAGATCTAAATGGAGTACCGTCTGACGTAATGCCAGTGAAATATGGGGTCCCACAAGGGCGTGAGTTTTAGGACCACTTCTGTTCTTAATATACATGCTTCCCTTGGGTAACATAATTAGAAGACATGGGATTATAGTTTCCATTGTTATGCTGAAGATACCCAATTATATATCTCAACAAAACCAGATGAAAAACCTAAGTTGTCTATAGACTAACTCAGTTGTCCAGGACATAAAAGATTGAATGACCAATAACTTTCTTTTACTAAATTCAGATAAGACAGAGATATTACCTATTGGCCCAAATCCAGTACACAACAGCTTTCACAATTCAGCCTGCGTTTAGAGGGATGTACTGTTACTTCTATATAGCTCAACAGTAAAAGACCTGGGTGTAATATTAGACAGTAACTTGTCGTTTGAAAATTATATTTCCAATATCACAAAAACAGCCTTTTTCCATCTTAGAAATATTGCCAAACTTAGGAGCATCTTATCCGTATCTGATGCAGAAAAGCTAGTTAATGCATTCATGACCTCCAGACTGGACTATTGTAATGCATTACTAGGTGGTTGTACTGTATCCTCAATAAACAAGCTTCAGTTAGTCCAAAATGCAGCCACCAGGGTTCTCACTAGATCCAGAAAATACGATCATATAGCCCCAATGTTAGCATCCCTGCATTGGCTACCTGTTCAGTTTAATTACAAAATATTATTACTTACACACAAGGCTTTAAATGGTTTAGCTCCCACGTACCTAACCAGTCTTCTGATACGCTATAATCCACCACGCTCCTTAAGATCACAAAACTCTGGACTTCTGGTAATTCCCAGAATTTCAAAAGGGGGTAGGGCTTTTTCATATTTAGCAACAAAGCTTTGGAATAGCCTTCCAGACAGTGTTCGGGGCTCAGACACAGTTTCCCAGCTTAAACGTAGACTCAAGACACATTTCTTTAATCTGGCATATACGTCTAACTCATCACATAACCTCATACTCCAGTACATCTATCCTAAATGGCAACTACGCTAACTCTCTCCTTCTGTTCTCTATTTTTCTACCCATCCCGAGGCATCTGGAGATTGTGCCAGCTTCAGTAGACAGGCCAACCCGGCAAGGTTCCTGAGGCATTCAGAGAAGGACCAGCTCCAGCTGGATTCTGCTTTATGATGGTTGGAGCTACACATGCTGCTCCTGTGCTCCCAGTGACCCAGACCCCATCTGCCCTCTGCACCTACTGACTCGTCCCTATGCTGAACTGGACTTCATGTTAATTTAAAGAACTTCTGTTATATTGATACCTGCATAACACACATGATGTTATATCATTTCTATCTGTTATCACCCAAATGAGGATGGGTTTCCTGTTGAGTCTGGTTCTTCTCAAGGTTTCTTCCTATTGCCATCTCAGGGAGGTTTTCCTTGCCACTGTCGCCGTCACCTTTGGCTTGCTCATCTGAGACATTTCATTCATCATTCATTCATTTATCTCATTATTATCTAGACACATTTTTCTCACACACTTCCAAATATTTTCTTTAAAAAAAAATAATAATAATAATCTTTCATTTTTGTGAAGCTGCTTTGAGACAATGACCATTGTTAAAAGCACTATATAAATAAAATTGAATTAAATAAAACACACACACACACACACACACACAAATCACTCAGACGATCTAAATAACATCCGGACTGAACTGATAACGCACACTCTTAGCGCACTATAAGAAGACTCTTAAGATAGGCTATATCTTACGTAAAGTGATTACTTTTCTAAGTGTGTTTCTCGAACTTTCCCTTAGGAGTTTTCTTAAGTCGCTGCCTCTTACGTCCGACGTTACAAGGCGCTGTCTACAGTGAAGGTCCTGAATTAGCTGACATCGATTGCTCGGGAATCGATTTTTGACTTCTTTTGCATGTTAAGAAAGACAGCACTTTCTATGCAAATTAAACATTGCACAAACTTCTTCCAATAACGTTTATTTCGACATGGGTTAACTTATCAATAGCATGAAATAATAGACAAATATATAAATTAAATCACCAAACTGTCGCTATTATTTTATGTAACCTGTAGTGACAGTGAAACGAACCGGGTATACAATCATAGTTGATTGACAAACAGCTGATAACACTCTTTACCAGCTTCAGAAACAATGGGAAGCATGTCAGTGGTTGGGGTTGTATAGAGCACTATGGAATGAATACGATGAGATGACAGAGTAGAGGTTTAATACCCCTATCTCATCAAATTCAAATTCAAATAATCTACACGGTTACCTATCTAATCAAATTCAAATCATCTACACGGTTTCGCGCAGGGGCCGTAAGTACGGTTTATCATGATTCAGCGCGAGTTTTTGTCATGTTTAATTTTATCATTTTAACGTAATCACAGCCAGTGGCAGCTGTTTACGGGAGTGTATAGTCCAGTGTGGGAGATGCATTGTGGGTAATAAGGTCCGGTGTGTGTGAACGCGAAGCTGGGATATAGAGCTTGAGTTTTGTTTTATTTAATTCTTTTCAGTTGGTGTTAGCTGGATTTAAGTGCAGGATCCACCCGCAATGTTGTACTATAACCTGGCAATGCAGCAAATAAAAGTACGGGCATCGACCAGTTTGTCCTTCTCATCATTACACGAGCATGAATTAACGGGCTGTTACGCTGCCGCAAGCAACATTAAAATATAGCGGAGAAGCTACAGTGTGTTTATATTACCGCGCGTGCGGATGTATTGCCCTCCCTCAATATTAATTAGACACCTTCATTTTAGATTTACGGAGGGAGAGATATTGATCCTTTCTCGATGCAGCGTATTTCTTTGAGCAAATTAATAATAATTTCAATAAATAAAAAGGAGGAAGAAGAAAAGGTGGAGCTGAAAGTTACACGAAAATAAGAAAAAGCTTTAGAGGTAAATGCTGTGAAATGCTTCAAATGAACAGATTCTGCCTTTGGTGTAAAGGCAGTTCCGCTCTGACGGCTCTAACATTACGGTCAGGGACAGCGAGGCTGAGTCCAGCAGCCCACCACATCCCACATCATAATACACTGGCTCATTAAAGTGGAGATTCATTTTTAAAACCACATACAGGTACTGTAGTATAAAAATGTAACACAAACAAAAACGTAAAAAAAAAAAGTATCACTGAACATATCAACAGGTCATATTTGTAAAACAAAGGACAGAACAATAAGTTCATTATTCAAAGTTATTTAGATCAGTGTAAAGTTAGTATGATTTTTAAAGTGCTATAACTCCTCCTGGCACAGTTTCATCCCAGTGGAACAATCTGACTACATGTGCAGTGCCGTGAAAAAGTATTTGCCCCTTCCTGATTTTTTTTTTCTTTGCATATTTGTCACACTTGTACGGGTGGAATTTCACCTAAACACTTTATGAGGAAAAGACACATTGGCTTTTTTTGAGAAATATCATGAACATTTCACAGGGGGTATCATCATGATGCAGTATAGGATATACCACTCATCAGTGTAAGATATGCCAATCATCAGTGTAAGATATGCCATTCATCAGTGTAAGATATCCCACTCATCAGTGTAAGCTGTAAGTGCAGCAGGTCAGTGAGGATGAACCAGTGCCTGCTGATGATGACCAACACCTCTCCCCTGATCTAGAGCCAAGTGAAAAGAATGGCAATCAAACTGAACAGGTAAGCTGGAATAAAATCAGTAGCAGCATTAACTCGTGCTAGTAATTCTTATGGTAGTCAATATTAATTTAAAATAACGTTTCTCAGCCTTATTTCGAATTAATATTGACTACCATAATAATTAAGATAAGTAACTAGTTTACTAGCGTGAGCTAATGCTGCTACTGATTTTATTTCAGCTTACCTGTTCAGTTTTATTGCCATTTTTTATATTGTCTTTATAGATTTATATGTTGTTTGTCTTGATGTTCTTTCCTTTGTTTCTTTGTTTAACTAATATGACCCAATATATGTTTAGTGATACGTCAAATAATATGTTTAAATAGCATTGATTTCTGTATCGTGTTATACTTTTTTTACTTGTAACTGGTGTTAAACATGTATCGCTACATTAATGAGCCAATGTATTATGGTGTGGGCTGCTGTGGGCCAGAAAGTCCAGGGCCACTTTTTATCCCAGTCCGCCCCTGATCACAGCGCAAAAACTCGCGGTGAATCATGATGAACCCTACTTACGGCCATATAACACCGCATCTCACAGCGAGTCAAACCGCGTAGGTGAGATATAGGGGTATAAAGCATTACAACCAAATGCTTCAAATTTCATCATAAAAGAAATCAAATTTATCAAATTTCTATCAAATTTCATCATAAAATAAAAAAAGAAAAGTCCATCCAGCCATGAATGATGGCTAATGATCAATGAAACATATTTGAAACAAAAAGCAGCGAGCAGCTGGACATCGGGACGTAGAGCGCAAGTCCGACGCATTGGCCTGGCAAGCGCAGGTCTGAGCAGGTCAAGAAGCTCCATAATCTGTTGCCTTGGAAGGCGAAACTTTTTTTTTAAATAGCCACCTTAGGCAAAATACGAAAAGGGCTGAAGTTTTGCCTAAAGGAAAAAAATTACATGAACCACGCGGCTCCCTACTGCTTCTCTTTTGTCTTTTATTTTTTCAGTGTTTTCTGAAAAATCAAGTTTCATTTCACACGGAGTTTCCCTTGATCTACAGCTCTGCATATCAAAGCGTTCTAGTATCTTGTTAACATACACTCAACAAAAAATATAAACGCAACACCTTTGTTTCTGCTCCGATTTTTCATGAGATGGACTTAAAGATCTAAAATTAATTTCAGATACACAATATTACCATTTCTCTCAAACATTGTTCACAAATCAGTCTAAATGTGTGATAGTTAGCACTTCTGCTTTGCTGAGATAATCCATCCCACCTCACAGGTGTGCCACATCAAGATGCTGATCTGACATCATGAGTAGTGACCGGCGTATACGACAGCGTGTACCAGTTCCCACTAATATCCAACAACTTCGCACAGCCATTGAAGAGGAGTGGACCAACATTCCACAGGCCACAATTGACAATCACACCAGATACTGACCGGTTCTGAGTCCCCAGACCCCCAATAAAGCAAAAAACTGCACATTTCACGGTGGCCTTTTATTGTGGGCAGTATAAGGTACACCTGTGCACTACTCATGATGTCAGATCAGCATCTTGATGTGGCACACCTGTGAGGTGGGATGGATTATCTCAGCAAAGCAGAAGTGCTCACTATCACACATTTAGACTGATTTGTGAACAATATTTGAGAGAAATGGTAAGCAGAAACAAAGGTGTTGCGTTTATATTTTTGTTGCATGTTTTTCTCCTGTGACATTGTGACCAGACCTTCAGCTTGTTTAAAATCTATATCTAGGAAATGATTCAATCTTCCCATGTCTTTTATTTTGAACCTTTCAGTGAGCATCCCCTTCACACTCTCCAGAACATTCTTACTGTTTGTTGCTATGATTAGGTCATCAACCCATACAATCAGGATTACTTTCTCATTAGCCGTTTCTTTTGTATAGACACAGTTACTGTATCAGCTGGATTTTGCATAAACCCATTCTCTGTTCTCATTCTCAAACATTCATGTACAGCATTCCAGTTGTTGTTGTTTTTTCTGTTGTTGTCTTGGCCGTGAACTTGACTAATCTGTGTTTTTTTATCTTTGCTGTGGTGGGGTAGTATACTAGATAAGCTGGGCTGTTTTTGTCATAGCCAATGAAAACACCCTCTTCGCATCTTGAGTCAAGTTTGCCTTTTTCTTGTTTGTAAGCAAAACATGTGGATCCAAATTTCTGCATTTTGGAAACATCTGGCTTCCTGCCTGTGAATAACTCATACGGCGTTTTTTTTTGTGCATCTACAGTAGCACCTGTTCCTCACGTAAGCTGATGTCTGCATTGCATAGTTCCATAACCTGTCTGGTAACTTGCTTTCTATTAGCAAACATCTGGTCATGTCACCGAGTGTTCTCCAGCCTCACTCTGCTGTACCATTCTGATGAGGTGAATACAGTGCAGACGTTTCATGCCTGATCTTATTCTTCGTCAACAGTGCTTGAAATTCTCATCTCGTAAATTCAGTGCCGTTATCTGAACGAATGCACTTGACTTCTCCATACAGTGCGATTTCTGCCAAAAACTTTTCTGTGGCTTGTATTGTATCTGCTTTAGACTTTAGAAAGTATACTAACATTGTACCGGAGTAGTCGTCTGTAAAAGATTGAGCATATCTGTGTTCTCTGTGTTTGCATTGGACCAGCCAAATCAGTGTGAATCAGCTCTAGAGATTTTTCTGCCTTTCTGTCAGGTTCTCTGTTTCTTGTCTGTGTAAATTTTCCCTTTGTGCACACTTCACATAACCAGTTTTGCTTAGCTGGATCTCCTTTTATCTTCATACCTCTAACTACCTGTTGCAACTTCTGAACATCCTTATAGTTGCAGTGGCCCAAAATTTCATGCCAAGTTTGTAAATCGTGGCACACTTTGCACTGGTCAATATTTTCTTCAATAGTTGGCAACAGATTTTCACTCTCGTGGATATTGAATTTGCTACCTTCTCTGGTAATCATGCGGCTGTTTCCTCTTTCAAAAATGATTGTCGCTTCTCCATTTGCTGCTCTTGCTACAGAGAAAAGGTTGTGTGGGTAGAAAGGCATGTACAGTGCACCCCTTAGTTGTGCTCTGTGTTTTCGTCCACTATCATCCAGGAAATAAATCACTGCTGTTCCTCTTTGTTGTGCCATTCCACTGCACTTTGTCCCATCAGCTAGTTCCACTGAATGAGTCTTTGGTTGAAAAGAGCTGTCGAAATCCTTGAACTTAGTTATGTCATTCACAATGTGAGATGTTACACCAGCGTCTACCATGATACCTTTCTTCTACACGGTGTGCTGTGGTCTTTCGTATTCTGAGTGTTCAGCTTTAAAGAGATGATCTTGGACATATTTGCATCCATCTGTAACCTTTCTGGCCCCATCTCTGTCACCCATTTTCTTACACAGGTATTCTGCATGTGTGCTATTTTTACAGTGGTTACACCACACTCTTTTTTAGCATTTTTGTGCTCTGTGTCCTTTTATTCCACATTTGTAACATGTCAAATTTGCATCTCCATTTTTTCTTTCCTTTGTGTGAAATTTGTACAAGTCTTGTCCTTGTCTCGTGTGAGTCTTCATCACATTATCTGTAGTCTCAACTCCGTTCATTTTCTCTGCCTCATCATAAACCCGCAGTCTTTTTTTGAAGTCTGTGAACGTGACATTGTCCTCGTTTTGTGTTATGTGGACAGCTAGTGGCTTGAATGAATCAGGTAGTCCATGTAGAACCATCGCATGGTTTCCGAGGTGCATTTTTTTCCTTTCCCGTTGCATTATTTTCATTATTTTTCATTTTTATTCATTTTTTTTTTACTCAGTAGTGAATATGATTTCAAATGTAGCAAAGTACAATACTTCAAACAAAACTTACTTAAGTTAAGGTAAAATTACAGATTTTAAAAACTACTTTAAAAAGTAGAAGTACACAAAAAAACTACTCAAATACAGTAACGCGAGTAAATGTAATTCGTTACTTTCCACCTTCCACCTCCAGACCACTTTGAAGAACTAAAAATATTAAACATGTTAGTTTTGATCCTGTCACTCTTGTTCTACAGTGTAAAAAAGAAAAAAGCAAACAGGTGGAAAAAATATAACTCAGTAGGGGAGTCCAAATATTTGACTGATAATGTACTTCTACTGTTTAAGGTTGGTTGATCCCCATTCTTCAAACACAGACTCGTTCATGATTTTTGTTCCTATTGGCACAAAATCCCAGCTGAGGGACTGTGAACTGCAGACAAGGTGCTAACTTTGTTTTGCACAATATGAAGCCAACATCTGCTTGTCCCCATAACGGATGGTCTTCAGCATCTGTTAAAGCATTACACAGAACATCTCTTTTCTGTCAAATTGGCTCATGGACATAAAGGAATATTTTTCTGGGATTCAAATTAGTTAGAGTTCTAAAGTGGATATTTCTACATCTATTTGCATTTTCCATCTGGGACAGAAGCATGCCGGGTGATTTCAGGGATGCTTCCTTTGAATTCTTATAAGGGCTATAGATCTCAGTGAGTCAAAAAGATGGATTACTGTTTACAAGGCTCATATTTAATATAGGATTTTTGAGCTGTTGGGACAAAAACCCAAATCAGAAGTTAATGGCATCACCAATAACCTTCACAGAGCAGGGGTATAGGCATTGCAATTCACTATTTGAAAAAGACTTTCAAATAGCCATAACATAGAGCCAAACAACATGATGCAAACCACCCATTAGTTATAAGAAACTACTCTAAAAGTTTTGGAATCTAATGTGATGGAAAGGCAAATGTGGCAAGAAAGAAAGGGTCTGTTCATGACCCAAAGCATACAAGCTAATTGACCCTGCACAATAAATGTTTGGTTATGGCTTGAATTTTCATGGCAGCTTATAGAATGAATTTCTAAAGTCTATGTAAACATTCTGCCTGCTGATGTACAGATGAATGCATCCAATTTAATTGGGAGGAACTTACCCACACAACATATGACATAATTTGGGGGCAAACTGGAAGGTTTTAGACTGACTAAGTCAATTTAAGACTATATGTTTCAATACATCTTTAAAAAAGTGTGGTCTGCCATTAAATGTGCTATGTTGTAAATTTTCAAGATAAGATAAGATAAGATAGACAAAAACAGAATGCAACAATCAAGAAAGGTAAAATGCAGATACTGTAATATTGCACATGATATTGCTAAATGATATTACACATGATGTTAAGGAACCCAGTCAAATATATTGGAAATGTAAAGCTAGTGCACCTATTGTTTCTGGGCTGTGACCATTATTTTAGCTCTCCTCCCAGCAGAAGGGGAAGAAGTTATATAGTCTAATGGCCACAGGAAGGAAAGACCTTTGTGGTGCTGCTCCGTGATTTCAATCGACAGCTGAATGTGCTTCAGTAGGACACCAGTTTGACATGCAGGGGATGGGACGTATTGTTCAGAATAGTGAAAAATTTCCTTAGCATTCTCCTCTTCGTGACCTTCGCTAGAGTCTCCAGCTCCACTCCAATGACAGAGAGAGGTTTCCTAAAATGTTTATTGAGTCTTTGAGCATGGGTTGTCTTACCTCTGCTACCCCAACACACTACAGCATACAAGATATCACTGCTTTCTATCTATCTATCTATCTATCTATCTATCTATCTATCTATCTATCTATCTATCTATCTATCTATCTATCTATCTATCTATCTATCTATCATGAAACAGTGTTTCATGAAGGGCATCTGTCTCAGAGGTTTAAAAAATGTTTATGTATGCATTTTACCAGGGGTTTGTAGACTTTTTTACATCCACTATATATTGTCTGAGGAAGGCATACTGAAATTCATAGCCAATAATTACTGTATATCACAACCCGAAATGGACACAAAAAAATCAGATGTTTAATGTTGTGTCTTTTTATATTAATTTTTTTACATTGAATATTGTTCTTTTTTTAAATCCATTTTTTCGATTCCTACCCAGACATATCTAATGGAAGCGGAACCTTTTTCTTGAAGCAGATGTTTACACCCGAAACAATTTAAGGGTAGGACATTTTGTTTACTTTGTGTTTTGTGTGTTTATATAACAGTCCTGCAGACTAGTTCACCGAGTGGAACTATAATGTTGGATGTTTTGTGTCTTCCGTCACGGTAAAGTGTCCCTTATATCATAGAGCAGCAGAAGTAAAGTGTACTCGCTGTGATGTAAAGCAGAGGAGGAGTATTTACTGCAGCATTTTCTCCAAACATCAGGTCTAATGTACGTTGGAATCGTCTAAATATGAAACGGCATGCGTGCATATTATGTGTCTACAGTTAAGTAGACAGTTTTTATTCTAAAAGAACACATTTTAATTCCCAGGAGACTCCTCTGACAGCCCAGACATTCTGCTCGTGTTTCTTCCCTTTAACACCTCTTTAAAGGCGATATGTACAAACAGTCATCGCTAGATTTAGATCACAAGCCGACATCCAAACACCCCGAGACCACCTTCCAGAAGAATGGGGAGAAGAACAGCCCTATAAGTGTCATCCTGGTGAGTTCAGGAAGCCGAGGGAACAAACTGCTGTTCAGATACCCGTTTGTGAGGGTCAGTGACACCACATCCTGCACTGCAAGTGAGTCACTGTCACAGTTACTCTTCTAGAGTGATAGATATCAATATATATTCTAACGGTGTGTGTACTGTACTGTAAATGTATATGTCTGACAGTTCGACCAGTTTCAGGAACTCTTTTCAGGAGAAAGTAGCTGACTCATGCACAAAGAATTGTTAAAGTTCGACATGTGACATCTCTATTGGTATATTCATTGACTTGTCATGATAAGATTTTTACAACACTGGTCAGCCACAAGACTAACACCACTGCGAATGACGCTGATTTACTCTACAAATAAAAGAAAGCTTTTGTCTGTATGTTGGCCAGAACCCACTCTTTCTATGATATCTTTATGTTTCACACATTGCAGGACCAGAAACCAGTCTCAGAAAAATTTGTCTGTCTGTTTATCGTCTGTATATCTGAATGTCTGTCCATCCGATTTTGTCACAGCATCAAGCAAAACTAGCAAGACAGAACGTAATAATTCTTTGGTATTTGCCTAAAGTTAAACCTGTGGCAAAAATGAATTTAAAATGTTAAATAGAAGTGAGGTTATGAGCACCTACAAGCCACCAAAATCCTCAAGAAACAGACGATAGCATGACACAGCTGAAATAACAGCGTGGTATAAGTGAATTTTTACATGTTGGAGTCGTTTAAGACAAAACTTCATCTTTATTCTACTTCTTCTACTTTTTCCATTTCTCATCTGTGATTCACTTTCCAATTACCGAACAAGGGGTGTATTTGTCTGACCACCAAAGAAGGACAACTTAGTGTAAACAAGGCGTAAGATACTCAACCTTACAGAATGTGATTTCTTTGTATTAATAAGTTAGACAGAGAGTTCTGCTGTACAGAAAGACAGACAGACAGATAGACATGTACGTGGGCTTCAACCTCAAATAATAATAATAATAATAATAATAATAATAATATCACTGATTACATTAAAGATTAGCAGATTATTTCTAGCTTTAAACTTTTAAGTCTACAAACTCTTTTTCCCATCACCTTTCACTAAATGTTTGACCCTTAATGGCTAACTTATATCCTGTCTTAATTTTAAGCTATGTTGTTATTAAAGTGTGTGAATGTCCATTTTTTGTTTGTGTTTGAAGCAAAACAAAGAAGTCCGTATGCTCTGAGGACCACAAATGATGTCACTGAGGACCAGGATGGGGATTCACGGTACTGTAAATGATCTATGACTCATTAATGTTGATGCATAATCAGTGGACAGAGTTTTGTAAATTTCCAATTTATATTCCAACTTTTTTTGTCAGAGATTTGATACATTTCTGAAATCCTCAACTTCTGGTTTTTAAATATCAGAAGAAATTTTTCTTGAATGATCAGATCATCAAAATGACATAATGCAGATTTCATACTGTATGACCAATATAATATATACATATGTATTCATATAATGTATACAAAGTGTATAATATATTATTATTATTATTATTATTATTATTATTTTATAAGCTAATTATACTTTAGAAGAACTAAAAAAAATTCCCAAAGTGCTGTACAGTACTATATTCGTTAAGGTAATAAATCGATTTAAATTTGGATTATAATAAAACTGAATTTTAAAATCTAACAAGCAACAGATCTTTAGGTTGCGTGTGTGAGAGCGCGTGCGTGTGCATGTACGTGTGTTTGCATGTATGTATGTATGTATGTGTGTGCGTGTGTGTGTGTGAGGGGGTGATACATGTGTGCGTGTGTGTGTGTGTATGTGTTGTGAGTTCAGTCAGCAGTCCTACTCAGTATCACGGCGGTCTCTTAAAGCACGCTGAGAATCATTAGGTGTTGGTGCCAATTTGACCTAGTAGTTTAAACTATTATCAATAGAGATTAAGATAAAGAATAGATATTAAAAGAATAGTTGGGCTATATCCATTTTGTTTCCAATTTGGATTTAGAAATTAATTTATGTTAGACACAGTTAAAAAAAAAATCTATTTCAGATTGAACACTTGTTTATTTTTTGTGCAGAGGTGGAAGTTAATTAAGTAAGTTTTCTCCCTTTACTTTATATGAATTAAGTTCATGTTTATAGTATTTGTATTTGTATTTTATTTGGTCATTTTTATTAGTGCATGCTTTTTACTTGTACTTCAGTACATCCTACAACAATATACTGTATGTTCTTTGTACCCTACATTTCTACATAGTGTACTGTACGTAACCAGAGTGGTGTGTGGTATTAAAAGCGGTAATATCGCCACCTAGGGACTATTCTGTATAATTGCATTTCGTAATCATGCATCAGGGCCCGTATTCACAAAGCTCCTAATGACGAAATTCTAAGAAAAATTCTTAGAATTATGACATTTTCCCCTTAAATTTAGGACTAAATACTAGTAAAGATTCACGAAACATCTTATTCCTAAAAACAACTCCTAAGTTGAAAATTGTTTAGAGTAGAGAGGAGGACTTTAAAGAGGCTTAAGAGTTTCTATAGCTGAGGACAAAATGGCAGAAAGAAGAAATATTCTCCAAACACTAAACATAAAGCTCAAAGTAAACACTGCTTTTCTGTCCAGTTTGGTTCTCTTGTTGTTTTACGTTCCATCTCTCTTGGATTGTTGACTACATACCATCCAAAACTGCGACTTAAACAGACTGTCCTGCAATCATGTAAACTGGTTAAAGCCATTTTGCTCCCATCGATCTAAAATGGATTACAATTAATAAAATCAGTATGATAAATAAATGTAAGAACTTAAATATAATAACTACTGTGAAGAAAAGTAGACGCACTGCTTGAAGAAAACTACTGCTTCAAAACTAGACAAATTTTCAACATTTGGCTGTTTAATTACCTTTAAGATATTTAGCCTAGAAACTTTGCATAAAGTAGCCTGTAGTCATGACTATACAATTTCTTCATATACAAACATCATGATTTCACTGTCTGTTCTATTATCATGTATTCTGTTTTCACAAAGAGCGCATTTAAAGACCTTTGCAGAGGTCAGAGGTTATTTTGTATAAACCAGTGAGAGTCCTTGAATTGCTGCATCTTCCCTAGCAACTGGGTCAACCACACCTCCTCACTGAGATAAACGTTTTTGTACTTTCCTTACTCAGAGTTGCACTAAAAAGTTTCCTAAATCACTTTTAGTCTAAGACTCCAAGCTAGGATTTTTTTAAGCTAAGATATGAGTTCTCTGAGAGAATTCTAAGAAGCTTTGTGAATACGGGCCCTGGTCATTAAAATCAGAAATGGAGATGACAGAAGGTGTGTTCCCATCGGTCTGAAGCACCCTGCGAAGTACCCTTTCGAATGGAACAAAGCTAGTGACTACAGAGCACTTACAGAGCTCACAGTCGGGAAGCAATGAGAGGGAGAGAGAGAGACTTTCACTTTTACTTAAAGACTACTGTGAGCTAATACAAGCTCAGTGTATTTAATATTTAAGTAAATTTGAAGAAAAGTATTTTTCTACCACTAATCAAATATACCTAAATGGATGATGACTACTTTTTAATAAAGTAATATTTTATTTAGGGTATCTTTACTTTCACTCAAATAAAGTATTTGTGTACTTTGCCAAACACTGCTTTTAAAAACATCTATTGAACTGACAATGTGCGTTAATGTATTTTACACGTAACAATAACTTTTGAATGTTAAACAGGTATACATCAACAGATATTTTTATTTTTTTGTATTAGTGATGGTTTAAGCAGACGTTTCCTTGAGAACGGAATTTATGGAAATTCCCGACTAATTAATTTTTACGATTCTTGTTTGGTAAATTCGAATTCTGTGCTGTTATTTTCCTGTATTTCTTTTTTTTTATGGCCGTATTCCCATTTCAGAGAGCAAACTCCATTAACTGATGAACAGTTGGTAGCAGGGTAAGATTAAATCATTTCAAACCACATTTCCTTTTTTTCTCCCCTAGAACACCTGTGTTTTATTAATTTACTGTTTCACTCCGGTTTCACAGTTTTTCGCCGTTTAATGCAGTGTAACCTGGGTGTAATATTTAAGTTAATTTGAAGAAAAGTACTTTTGTACTAATAATCAAGTATAACTGTAAATGGATGATCATTTACAAGCCAGTCAAAGGTAATTCAGAAATCCTGGTGTATAATTATGGGTGATATTAATCATGTTACATTTTACAACATCAGTTATACATTGAATTTTTCATTACCTAAATCAATGTAAATAAAAATAATGCAAAATAATTTGCATTAATTTATTTCATGTAATTTAAGGTGTTAAATCTTTTTATCTGCAAGAAAATAATAAAGTTTACAATTCATGCACATATTCAATAAATAAATGCAGTTTTTTCTTTTTCTTCTTTCTGACAAAATCTTTTCACTACTTGTTAAAAGGTTTTTGTATGACCACAGATCACTTCTTCCATCATCGGGCCTTTCTGGGGGTTTTAATCACATCTTTATTGATTGTCTTAAAGCATGAGCAGTAAAAATGTGTATCTGTCATTTCAAATATTATTCTTAGCCTATGTACTGTTAATGTCTTTCCTCTGTAAGTTTCCCTGTAAGTCATTTAACTTGTTGTTGGTACACAGTATTGTAGCCAATCAGTATGTGTTTCCTGAATAAGAACTGAAAATTTACGATCCACTCCTGCTCTGAGATTTGATTTTTCCAATTGCTGTTTAATTTATCCTGACTTTTTTTCTTCCCGAAAGATTTTCAGACATCATTCTCGCAACCATTTTGGCCACCAAGTCAGACATGTGCGGCAAAAAGTTTGAACTGAAGATCGATAATGTTCGCTTTGTTGGACATCCTACTCTTTTGCAGACACCACACAACATTCAGGTTTGAAAAATAAACAACAACAACAACGTAGATGAACAATATCAGCTTGATTTAGGCTTGAGGCTTGGACCATGTGGCATGTAGGAGATAAACATGATGGCTTTTTGACCTAAGGGCATCACCTAGTGGCTGAGTTAACTACATTCATTTTGCCTGCTACTAGATAACCTTGTAAATATAAAATGGATTACACTTCTCTAAAGTGTGTTTTTAAGAATAAGTAATAATAAATAATTTTATATTAAATGTTTTTTTTTATACGTAATACGTTTTGCAATCTTTTAAAGGCTATTTCACATTTGATCTGTAGTTTTAATCGTTGTTTTTACGCAAATTAGATGAATGAATAGATAGATAGCAACAAGTTGAAGAAGATATTAAGGCCAGGTTGAAATTGAAAAATAAAAATGAGAAAATCATAAAGTTTCAAAAATCTATCCAAATTATGCTCTGTAGTGGAGATTCATTAATTTTTTTTCTGCAGATGAATGTTCCTCTGCTTTACATAGTAACAGCAATATTACCATGATTGTAAACAGAATTCAAATGCAGTTTAAATTAATACAATTTTTTAGTTGTTTTGATGCGCATCATATTTTTGACCTGTATGAAAAAAAGCCTGTACTAGTCAGAACTGTAATTAGTATGAACAATAAATGTTTTATTTATTCGGGCCTAAAGCGTTTATTAATAACTGATGTTAAATAATAAGCTGTATGCTGTGCTGTTTATTGCAAAATGAAAAGTAATTAGTCTTTCTCTTTTTTTCATAGGTTTCCAAAACAGATCCTTCACCAAAAAGAGAAACGCCAACCATGATCTTGTTTAGTGTTGTGTTTGCACTAAGGGTAAGAAAATGCTGACAAATGACACCTTTTTTTTTTTAAGAAGACGAAGTGAAACAGCTGTTTCCAATTAAGCTGATGATATGACTTTATTTTTTCCAGTAAGGGAGTGGGGTTTTGATAAGCCCCTGGCAACCTGTCTATCAGGAATCCACTTTAGCTTAGTCACACTGCCCTTCCCTGCCCTGCCCTACCCTTACTCAGCTCCGCAGTGCCACCTTGACTCAGCACAAAATAGTGCTTAGTCAACTTTTACAGCCGCTCATATCTGACACCTGCATGTCCCCCTCCCCTCCTTCGAACCTCACCCAAGGTCCAACTGACTCTGCAAAAAACACCCCAAGCCTGCTTACTTAAATTTTGTTTTATGTTTAAAAAATGTTTTGTATGATTGAAATATAACCTTCTAGATGTATAATTGAGTAGTAAACAAAATAAATTCAGGCTAATATTAGTGCTACACAAGTGACACATATAGTTCTCAGTGAAATATATGGCGAAAATACAGTGTAGATTATATATTTTTTTATGTTATAAATATAATACAGAAAATGTGTGTGGCAAAGAAGCTACTTCTAAAGTTTATACAACATTGAAGTGACCGATCTTGCTTCCCTAAAAATTTTAGCCTTTTTGGAGAGATGTTTTTATTTGTGCCCCAAAAATGGCCATTTATCACTGTCTTACTTCAAACAATAATCATTTAAAATGCAAATTATTCATTTTTCTTTAGATTATTGATACCTAAATTGGTGTAACCTTCTAGAAGCGTATGACCTGTGAAAATCGCTGTAAATTAAAACATTCTGTGCAAAATTAAGTATTTTTTTCCCCAAATAACCAACAGTGGTTTTGCATACTGTAAATGCTGTAAATTAGACACACACCGCATGTTAAGTGGCTGTAAAACAAAAATATCTATAGTTTATTCAGTTAAAATAGGTTTTTATAATCTGGATAATAATTGTTGTTAACATAAATACCAAACATAGATACCATGTTTGGGCCAATAGGAATTGCAGTAGTGCTTACACGAGAGGTGTAGCAATAATAATATTTACTTTGTCTTTACTTGGCTGATGTTTATAAGGTAGCTGAGTAATTTAGTTTCTGGTGTATTTATAGTGCAATCCACGATATTATAGTGCAATAGATGATTTTAAATAATACTGCTATAACTGTATGTTGTGATCTTGTACCAATGTTATGTAGAGCAGGCTCTGTATTCTGGGACCTGCACACTGAAGCTCCACAGCGACACTGGGAGAACCTACATAATGTTACAAAAACCTTCTCTTTACAATTTTTTTTTTTGTTTTTTTAAATAAATGCAAGTATTTTCTCTTAGTTTTTGCCATTTAATTTCTAGTATGGGAATAGACCTCTTTCACCTTTAGAACTGCCTTAATTATTTATGGTACAGATTCAACAAGGCGCTGGAAACATTTCTTAGAACATATTGGCATGAGAGCCTCGCACAACTACATTTACATCTATGGCATTTGGCCAACGCCCTATCCAGAGCGAATTACGTTTTTATCTTTTTTACACCGTTCAGTTTTTACGGAAAAGAAAAAAGTCATTAATATGTTGACTGAAGGATGTCTGAAATAGGAGGTCCAAATACTAGTTGAATGTTTGCCAATTTATGGCCTGCTGAAATTAACAAAAAAATATTAATCAATAATGCTTTGGGGCAAATTTAGCCGTCTATATCTCCACATGAAAAACACACCAGATCTTTCACATTTCCATATGTTTATCTGGATATAAGTGTGGTAAATTAAGGTTAGGTATTTCTAAATCCACACAGAGGTGGTTTATATTGTATGCCCTATTGTCAGGAGTTTAAACAATGCCACCACAGTCTGTGGCTAGGAGCAACTGTCTGTGTGGATGGGACATGACTCTGTGGATGGGACAAAGTTCTTGTGGCATTTGTGAGCTCATATAATGTATAATGTACCGACGAGTGTAGATCATAGAGATTGGGTAAAATCGATTTAGCAATGTATCGTGATTTGTTTGTGTATTGCACACTGACTTAGTAATCAACGTTTTAAATATAATTTTGATTTATCAGTTTGCATTTTGGGTGGCAAAACGTCACTGTTCCTCTAAAATCCCACAAGTGGTGTGCTCTAAACTCCTCGCATGTTGGCAGGCCGCACAGCCTTGTGGTAGGAGGGAATTATTTGCAAAGGTTTAGAATTGTAACAAAATCAGAAAAATGATTGTAAATGTATGTAAAATTGTTATATTTACAAAATCTCAATCATATCGGCTTCTCTCTCTGATAATTCCCATTGCCAGTTGTGTGCTTTACCCTGGGCATCTTATGATCCCTGTGAATAATTAGGGCAGGGTATGTTCTGACTAATAGTGATTCTCTGGAGTTTGGTTTTTTACCATTGTTACTGTTCTCTTCTCACACTTGCCCTCTCTCTGTTGCCCCCTGCAGGCCAATGCAGACTCATCAGTGATAAGCTGCATGCACAACTTGTCGAGGCGCATCGCTATTGCCCTGCAGCATGAGGAGCGTCGCTGCCAGTACCTCACCAGAGAGGCCAAACTCATGCTGGCGGTGCAAGATGAGCTCACCACCATGACAGAAAGTGAGGCCTCTCAAACCCAAACTAAAATAAATTCTGATCTTGATTCTGTCAGTCATTCTCTTTTCCAGCTCTTTATCTTACTAGTAACTGCTTGCACTATATTTTATGATATTAGCATTAGCCCTATAGCCCAGGCACCTGACTCTCACCTGACCCTGTCTCTTTTGTTTACCATCTCAGCGGATGGCACTCTGCAGTCTCCCTTTCGACAGATTCTTCCCAAGTGTAAACTGGCAAGAGACCTAAAGGAAGCCTATGACAGGTAAGCCTTTATCTGGAACTCTTCCTGTTCATGTGAAGAGTTGGTCACCAGGTTGCGTTAATGTAACGATTTATTTTTTGTGTTTCTCCGCAGCCTCTGCACAACTGGAGTGGTGCGGATTCACATCAACAACTGGCTGGAGGTCAGCTTCTGTCTGCCCCACAAGATCCATCGTGTCGGAGGGAACCACATCCCCCCTGACGCCTTGGAGCGTAGCCTAAAGGCCATCCGGTAAGACCATCATGTAGAGGCAGTCTGTTCACAGTTGGGCAGAGTGTGCCCCTAGTGGTGAGAGTCTGTCACGAGCTTAATGACTGTCCTCGCTCTTTCGCTCAATTAATTATAAAACGGTGATGTTGCATTGAGGCAGGTATTTTTTCTATCTATCTATCTATCTATCTATACTGTGATTACGTGTCCCATTGATGTAAGTGGAAAAAATATTATTTTCAGAATTATAATTGTCTTTTTTTAAATAACATTTCTTGTATATATTACCCCCCACTTTATTCAGAAATAAACTGTCAAGTGCAAAGACTATCTGTTTTTAGTAACATTTTAAATAAATACATTTCCAACATAATAAATTAACATTGAATTATGAATTTAACATGGATTTTAATGTTTGTTCCCTTGTCTAATTTCATTTATAATACATAGGGGTGTGAGATTTTCTTTTCTATTTTCTGTATTAGCACCTTATAAGAGATTGGTCAAAAATGTTTGTATAACAGAAGCTTAAGAAACATTTAGAAATATTAGAATACAGTTGCATAAAATAAATTTATTATTATTATTTTTGTTATTTACAAATTCCATTTCTCCTAAAATGTTTCTAATGCATTTATGTAATGGATATACATTTACATTATCATTGTAGTCTTTAAGAACACTGTTGTTCGATATCGACCTGTTTCTATAGGCCTAAATATTGTCACACATTCAAAATCCTTATTAGAATAAAAAAAATAAATAAACAGAAAAGAGACAGAATCTTGATTTAAAACAAGTCAGGTAATGAATATACATTCATGTATCTTGTTAAACAAAGAATGTTGACCAATGACAAATATAAGAGGTTGTTTAAGTCAAACTGGGACTTTTGACATACTGTACCGCCTTCTGTAAAATGTTTGCACTGTTAAAATGTTTTATTGCGCCTAAGAGTCTTATCACCGTACTGTGCTGAATGTCTTCTGTAAATGTCTTTGTTTTTTTTAACAGCTCCACCATAAATTCCAGCAAAAGTCCCAGTTTGACTTCCAAATAAACAGAGAGATGGTCAAAACTAGGAGAAAAAAAATACTTTGCTAGGAGAAAAAAAATTGCTTTTACTGTCTCTATCTTTGGATCTGAAAGCCTTATGCAAACCATAGGAAACAAAATATATGGTTTCATTTGATGTGTTGACAGTATTTTTTAATTTAACTGTATATTAAGGTGTGTATTAAGGGTGTGTAATGTCCCTGTAGGCCGTACCATGCCCTGCTGCTGCTGGACAGTGAGAAGGCTCTGCTGGATCAGCTCCCGCTCGATTGCTCTCCTGCTCTGTTACGGCTCATTAAGATCTGTTCAGCTATGAAGAACCTCCAGCAGCTGGCACAAGACGCTGACCTGGCTCTCCTGCAGGTGAATAAGCACTTCAATAATATATCCGTTACCAGATTACCAGGACAGGGATTTTTTGATTATAAACTGATTTCTTACTGATATTTAAATTAAATGATTCTTTTGGGACAAATCCTTTACTTCATTCATATTTGTTAACAGAGCGCACATCTGTTGCGCGCGACCTTTAGCTCTTATGTCTAATTAAAGTGCAGAAATGCAAATGTATCACAGTACACAGAGTTTAGAGTTTAAGATGTCATTTATGTTGTATGTAAAAATGATTGATTTTATAGTGTCGGAAAATCAATGAGTAATGCCGTCATCAAAGTTCTTTTTAGATTGTGATAATTGGTCGAATACTACCATCTAGTGGGCATGATTTACAGCAGTTTATAAATGGGGGAAGGGAGGGGTGCTAAAACATTTTTCAGACAGGAAGCTGATTAAATTATGAAACAGTTATATGCAGGCACATTAGCACAGATTAGGTACAACCCTAATTCAAATAATTAAATATTAAGCTGTTTATTAATTTTTTTTAAATAATAGTCTTTTTGTTTAATGAAGCCTATTATATTGTCCGTAGCTTCTTATAGTCCGAAGCAACTTGTATTTTCATTCCATTATACCACTGAGCAGTTGAGGGTCACAGGCCTCGCTCAAACTTGGTGGTGCTGGGGTTTGAACCTGGGACCTTCCACTTAGTAGTCCAATGCCTTTACATCTTGTATGTGATTTGGTTTACCAGCTACATTATCAGTACAAGTTGTTATGTTTGCGTATGCCTGTGGACGATCCTCATCTCTCCCCTGGCTCTCTGCTGCCTCCACAGGTCTTTCAGATAGCTGCGCAGCTGGTCTACTGGGGTAAAGCCATCATCGTGTATCCACTCTGTGAGAACAACGTATACATGCTGTCTCCACATGCCAATATATTTCTGTGAGTATAACTGACCTCAACTGGCGGCACGGTGGCGTAATGGTTAGCACTAGTGATGGGAAGTTTAAATCATTTTAGTGACTTTTTTTTTTTTTTCAGAAATAAAATGTTACATTTTCAAATAAACAGACGTCTACATACACAAATCTTGTCTATAGTTCCAGTAATGACATTATTACAAGGCAGCTAAGGACATATTATAATAAACCGAATGAGCAGCTCACCATCATATCTTCTAGTCTGAGACGTTCGTTCTTTTAAATCTATTGCACCAAATAGCGTCTATGGGAGTCACATGACAAAAGAACGAATGATTCGGACCAAAAAGACTCATTTCTGTTTCCTGTCTATAACCTACAGAGGAAACGAACATAGAAAATGAACGAATCACTCTCTACGATACTCGTTTATTTGAGTCACGTTAAAGACTCTCGTTCATGAACGAGATTTTTTGGCACACCCCTACACCCCATCACTAGTTAGCACTATCATCTCGCACCTCTTGGATCTGGGACGATTCTCACCTCGGGGTCTGTGCAGATATTGTGCATGTTCACGCCGTGCTTGGTGAGGTTCCTCCGGTACACTGTTTTTTTTCCCACAGTCAAGCAGATTGGACTTACAGTATTAGCGTTCCCAAATTGTCCGTAGTGTGTGAGTGAGTGTGCATCAGAGTGGCCTGTGATGGATTGGCACTCCGTACAGGGTGTACCCTGCCCTGAGTCTCCTAGGAGAGGCTCCAGGCCCTTTATACAGTATAAAGCAGTACAGATGACGTAGGGGTGTGCCAAAAAAACGATTTACAGAAAAATCTAGATTCTCATTTGCAACGATTCAGAATCAATCTGAAATGTCCAAGAATCGATTTAATAAATAAATAAAATCAGCTGGCTGTTCGTCTCCATTTTTGTAACTAGCCTACTGGTCTGTACTGATGCCACCACGCAGCCGGTTTTTGCACGTAAGCGTGCACGGCAAATCACTAAAACGAAGAGAAGGCAAATATGGATGACAGGGAGATCCAGTCAGCCCCGTCTTCACTTAAAGCTAAAGTTTGGCGTCATTTCGGTTTTTACCGAATGTCTGGAAGCATTGCGCTGGACATGACATACACAGTGTGCAAGCTTTGCAAAACGAAGACCAAGTACTTCGGCAGCACAACAAATGCGCATGGTCATATTACTAGTCATCACCCGGAGCTCAGCGCACACTGCAGTGCTTCACGAAACTCCCTGCCAACTCCGAGAGAGCAAAAAAAATAACTCGGTCTATCGCTTGCTTCATTGCCAAAGAACTAAGGCCTTACAGTGTGGTGGAGAACGAGGGGTTCGTCTGCATGTTACAGACAGCGGAGCCGAGGTACACCATACCGTCCCGCAAGTTTTTCACTGAAACAGCTGTGTCACAGCTTTACATTGAGACTAAAAGAAAGGAAAGGTCGCCAGTGCCCTAACCGAAACGACCAGAGTGGCACTAATATGTGATGTACTTTATTTTCATAACTTGTTATTCTTTAAGTTACTGAATCTGACTGTAAAATATAGATTTTCTTATGAAGAAGCACTTTATTTTTGTTCCAACTTATTTTATAGCTAGCTACTAATGAGTAGCCTGAGAATTTAACTTAATAAATGTGAAAAAGACACTTTAATGTCTGTTTGTCATTCTGTATAGCAAAGCAGATGAGAGTAGATCATAATCAGAAACCCGATTAGAAATCATTATGAATAAAATCGAATCATTTTGAATCGAAAATCTTTTTGAATCAAAAATCGATTTTAAATCAAATCGTGGCCTCAAGAATCGGAATCGAATTGAATCGTGAGATGGTAAAAGATTCCCACCCCTAAGATGACGAGTGAGTGAGTGAGTGACCCACCTCAACTTAACAGTCTTTCGACTCTTTTAACCTGTAAAACTGGTTTACTGTTAAGAGGATAATAAAAAGGTTCACTTGAACGAGCTGTAGATATACTGTATGTAGGTAAGGTTTTACGTCTCGTCCTAGGTACTCTCCACTGGCAAAGCAGTTTTCCCAGCAGTTCCCAGGTTACGACCTACCCTCCGTCTTAGCCAAGTTCTCTCTACCTGTATCTCTGTCCGAGTTCAAGAACCCACTGGACGCTTCTGTACACGAGGTCAGTATCATAAAAGGCAGCATGGCCGAGTCTAAGCTTATCTCGGTTGTCAGGATGGTGGTGTGGTGGAGACACGAGTGCTAAAGTCTGTCTCTTGAGACAGGCCCAGTTGATCCAGATGGTGGTGTGGATGCTGCAGAGGCGGCTGCTGATCCAGCTCCACACCTACGCATGCCTGCTTGTGCCCCCCAGCGAGGAACAGACGTGCCCAGTGGAGGACGAGATGCCAGTGGTTAACCGCGTATCCGGACGCAGCCTCAGCACGCCCAACACTCTCAGTTTTGGCTCCCCGAGTAACATCCTCACGTCATTTCAGCCTTCAGTCATTCTGACTGACGTTTCTCTCTCTCTCTCTCTCTCTCTCTCTCATTAAGCCTAATCAGTCCTGTTCCTCTTTGTCCATCACCAGCCAGCAGCGACGACATGACCCTGACGAGCCCCAGCATGGACAACTCCAGTGCCGAGCTGCTGCCGGGTGGAGATTCTCCACTCAACAAGAGAATGACAGAGACGCTCCTGGCCAGCCTGAGCGAACATGAGCGCCAAGCCATCCTCAGTGTGCCTGCTGCACAGAACCCTGATGACCTGCGCATGTTTGCCAGGTAACAAAGAGCCACTGATGAATTACAAGTTTTACAAAGTTTATTCTGTGTTAAATCATGAAGGGGCAATTTCTTTTCACATAGGGCCAGGTAGTTTTTTTTCTTCAATAAATGAAATCATTTAAAAACAGCATTTTTGTATTTACTCGGGTTATCTTTGTGTAATATTAAAATTTAGTTTGTTGGACTCTACCTAGGGTTGTAATGGGCACAACATGATCAGGCCTCTAACCACCTTCCCACTCCCAAGTAAAGGTAGCCACGAGGTTCAACAAAGTAAATGTAGCCTTTATTTATACTCGGAGTTAAGCAATGCCCAAAACAACAAATAGAAACACTCTACCGGCGGCCTAGGCTTGTCTAGTCCAAAATCAAACGCAAAATAAAATGCAGGTTGTTCTAACCGAACTTCCTAAACAAAACAACAGGAGAAAAATACAGAGGTAAATTAAAAGGGCTTCTCACTCCTATGGAGGCTACAATGTGCTCAATAAACAGTGATTATTTTACTACTAGTTTATTGCTACTCCGTTATGGTCGCTGATGAAACTGCACATTTTAGCATCACATCTCATGAGACATAGTTCACATACAAATGGTTCAGTGGGGGTGGCAGGGCAGAGACAGAAGGATAGCTGTCATCGGTGGGTTTTTAACATGGGATCCCAACTTGTCCAATCAGCTGACACAGCAAGTCACAGGAGATCTGCTATAACTCCACCCACACACACCCACTCTCACAAAACACCCACAACACATCCAAAGAAGGAAAGAAAACTATTAATTATGCAACACATTTATATATATATGACTCTTGGTCATAACAGACTGAATCATTTAAATGTGACAGATATGCAATAAAATCAGAAAGGAGCTAATACTTTTTGACAGCGCCATAGATGAAGGATGAACTTGGATTTAAAAAAATATAAAATCATTTTTTAAACAATTAGGTCCTTGCAGACCCTCTGCGCCTGTTTCTTGCTGTCAGTGTGTTAAAGCACGCCGTATCAGCTTCACTTCACTTGAAGCACCTGCCGTGAACCGGATGCAGGTGTTGAGGGTTTGTTTTTTTCTGCTTTCTTTTGTATTATCCAGTCAGGTACTCCCCACACACACTCCTGCCACTGTGGCATGCAGCTCTTCTCCAGTGTCTTACATGTTCTGTGATTTGATTCCAACACCTCAGGCTTACATCACTCTCTCTCTCTCTCCATAACACTGTTTTCATTCTGTCCAACGTCTGTGTTCCTTCTTTCCCCGATTTTAGTTTTTCTGTTTAATTAAAACTGTAAGCATACCAGAGTCTCCTCTTCACTTTTTTGAGTATTATTTAATAAAAGGTGCACACTGAGGATCTGTAAGGTATGTGTCTCTCATCTACAGAAATCTGATGTATTTATCTTCCTCCACCGTTCTGCCCCTGGGCCTCTCACTTCTTTATCTACTCTCGAGCTACTGTACACCTAAACAGATCAGTAAACACACTTGTGAAAGGTTTTTCTTTTTGTCCTGATATCTGCTAATTTCCTGGCTGTATTCCCACACGCAATAGTCATGTCTCTAAACAGACTCTATCTCACACACACAGAGCGATACTGATGCTTCACACACTTATGTAATCAAAACAAAATGATTTCAGCCATGTCACAATCACACTAGGGCGTTCCAACGCTGGACTATTGGTTTAAGATCATTTTACTTTAATAACTAAAACAGTACACCATTGACTTATGGGATACTATTTACAGACATTCCAAGGTACATTAAGTTATTAACACATTAACAATATCTAGCCAGTATTCTGATCAATCTAGTGTTCATTAATTAATTGGGGTCCAAGCACTATAACGTCAGCCCTATATCGTCATAGTGTGTAAGAGCCCTCTCGTTCTTTTAAGAATTATTAGGGCCCAAGCTATTATTTCATATTATGTCAGCGCAATGCCTATGATAGCGCTAATGTCTAAAAGTGCTGATGTCATAGTGTGTCAGGGCCCTCTTGTTTTTCTAAGGATTTCTTTTCCCAGTATCTGGGGCTTTTTGGAGATCTAAACATAAAATTCCCACTTATCTAAAATATAAGTCGTAATAGTATTGGTATGACTTCTTTAAATTACTCACTAAACGCTTGAATTTGTTCATGATCCAGCAGAACTTGCCATCCTGATTAACCTCCATGTGCCCCACAGGTTGCTCCACTACTTCAGAGGGCATCACCACCTTGAGGAGATCATGTACAACGAGAACATGCGGCGCTCGCAGCTAAAGACTCTCTTTGACAAGTTCCGCAGCGTTTTAGTGGTCACCAACCACGAGGACCCGGTCATCTCACTGTTCCAAACGCCACCCGAGTAGCACTGACACGAATAACAGTATATTAACTGACCAGAATAACTGACCTATATTAACATTTTAGCATTTGGCAGACGCTCTTATCCAGAGCGACATTTTTATCTCATTATTCATTATTCTGAGCAGATGAGGGTTAAGGGTGTTAAACACGGACCCAACAACTTGGTGGTGGTGGGGTTTAAACCTGGGACCTTATGGACTGTATACCCCATTATATAGTTTTGATTAGGTGTGTGTGTGCTGGAGATCCTAACCCACTGTACAAATGAAGAGAATGAAGTTGTTCATATTATAAGGCTGGACTGATTCACTGTATAAAGCTTTTATGATGTAAAGCATTGTGACGATGTGGTTTTGTCAGAAGATGAAGAAGAGTTTATTATTCGTAAGCTGTAGTCATGTGTTTGGGGCCATTAAATTAGTAGTTTGTGTTCTTTCCTATAAGAGGTTAAGAGATAATCCCTGATGTCATAAATCAACTGGGTTAAAAAATATTGCCCCTTATTTATCATTCCAGGCTCCAGTAAGAAAAACACCTCACTAAGCACAAGACCCACTCCCACACACTCCTGGATCTAGAGATTTCCAAATATTAGTGGACTACATCAGTTTTTTTCTTTTTTTCTCATTAATCAGTCTTCCTGCTTGCTCTCGGCCGCTCTGTCCACCACGCTGACACACGGGTGACCTCGCAGGTAAAAGCGTAATGGTTTGGTGGCCCACTCTCCATGCGAATTGATTCCGACCCGAGGAGCTGAGACCACGCCTCTCGCGTCCGGCGTCACCCACTCCATGTCCGTCTCGAGCCACACATCGGTGTCTGAGGCCAAGTCCCTGCGATCGAAGCAGCGCTGAATGTCCAGGGCCTGGCACAGCTTAGACGGGCCATTACATAATTCTTTGTCCTTCACCATCTTGGCGCCTTCTTTACGTTTGGATGCCCGCAGCCGCCTCATGATGTCCTGACTTTGAAGAGGCTCCAGGGAGCGCAAAAGCACGGCTGCCCCTTCCCCTACACACACACCCACAGACATACAGAAATCAACACGATTGTCTCGTTTCACCTTAAGGCAAGTTCCTGCAGGAAGCCTTACCCTGGCTGGAGATGTTCATGCAGAGATAAATGCCATAAATTGGGTAGACGTAGATGGTGCCAGGCTTCATAAACATGGCTGCGTTTCTTTCCGTGCGCTTGCCACCAGCTGAGTGCGATGCCTTGTCTTCCCCGCCCAAGTAGGCCTCCGTCTCCACCACCCTACCTTTCAGCTCTGTGCCATCAGCATGCCTGCGCACCAGCACCTTAACAACACACACAAAATGGCACCTGTTATTCAAAACCTCTGTTAATTTATTTATCTTCCATTTTTTTTGTTGTATTGACTGGGGCTCAAAAAAAGCCAATTAGATTTTTCCATTTATTGTAACCTCATATAAGGAGTTGCTCAGCTCTGCTCTTTTCTTCAGAGGTGTGGCTCTAGACACTTAAACAAGGATGTCTCGGGTATCTCTTCTGAAGAAATAGGATCTTTAAATTTATTACAAGTTCTTGGTTAACTCCAGTGAAGCCAGAAAAAAAACATGAACGCATGCAAACTAATAACAGTCAGCAGGGGGCGCAATCGCCCCATGACTGTTAAAAGTGGGTACCAGTAACGGTCAGCTGCAGAGTTCGTACGTACTATTTGTTTGTTCTATTTCTGCCATGTTCGGTTAAACTTATACAGCAAACAATCCATTAACTATGGTGTTAACATGTGTGTGTCAGTAAAAGATAAACATTAATTAAATTGAAGTGTTGTTATATGAAAGCCACTTAATACTAAAAATGACTAATAACTGACTGTGCAAGGTTTCTTATTTTAACCCTAGTAACCAGCACTTCCTTTCTCGCACTCTCTCGCTATAAAGGACACACACACACGTAAATGGTGTGGGGGTCTGAGGGTTCCACAGCAAGCCGGATGCCCTCCAACATAATTGCTTTCATACGTCTCACCCCCGCGCTCATTACCATTCTAAGCAGTCTAAAATGACAAACAGTGCAAGCAGAGCAAGGATCCGGATATGATTTTCCAACCTAAAGCCCTGGAAAACTTTTGGATCTGAACTCAAGTTCTGAGTACTAAGAGTCGGATCATTACAGCCCCAAAGTTAGTTTGTCGCTTCTCCTAATGCTGCTGGCTATACAGCTTTTCGTGCCATCCTAACATCCTCGCAGTGACCCCTGGTTTTTGGGGTAGCTCTGCCCTCAGTTATGTGTCTGGATTTTACGACCATTGGAAGCTATAGTCTGTGCCAATGTTTATTAGAAATAAGCCTCTTTCCTTAGCCTGGCCATATTATTACAGGGAATATAATTTTTGGCTGTAATTTCAGGTTTATAGAAACTGCTATGTATGTAAAGTCAAGCTGCTTTTATAGATTGTTTTCAAAGCTTCACTAAACAAGGCTTAAATTCATCACTGATAATGTTAAAGTAAATCGACACACCTGCTGGTCCAGAGCTTCGCTGTTTTAAAACAAAAGCTCTTTTGTTTTTCTGTTTGTACATTCGTTTTTTTTTTTTAAATGTCCATAAAAGTTCAATGTCCATGTTAATAGACGAGCAACTATCAGATATTATATTAAGAAAATAATCGGAGCCCGTGTGAAGGTTTGGGTGCACAAAATTTTGACCATACAGTATACTAGCAGAAGTATGTGTTGTTGATGGTTAAAGTGTTTGTAGAAACAGGTAAAATGTTAAATCTTACAATAATAATCTGATCTGATCTTTAATTTAATCAGTGATATTATTATTATTATTTGAGGTTGAAGCCCACGTACATGTCTGTGTGTCTTTCTGTACAGCAGAACTCTCTGTCTAACTTATTACTACAAAGAAATCACATTTACATTTAGTCATTTGGCAGACGCTCTTATCCAGAGCGACTTACATTTTTATCTCATTACACATCTGAGCAGTTGAGGGTTAAGGGCCTTGCTCAAGGGCCCAACAGTGGCAACTTGGCGGTTGTGGGGTTTGAACCTGGGATCTTCCGAACCATAGTCCAATGCCTTAACCACTGAGCTACCCCTGACCCTGACCTGAATCACATTCTGTAAGGTTAAGTATCTTACGCCTTGTTTACACTAAGTTGTCCTTCTTTGGTGGTCAGACAAATACACTCCCTGTTCGGTAATCGGAGAGTGAATCACAGATGAGAAATGGAAAAAGTAGATGGGATAAAGATGAAGTTTTGTCTTAAAACGACTCCAGCGTGTTAAAATTCACTTATACCACTTCAGCGCTGTTATTTCAGCCAAAGTGAAAATATGAACTAATCCCAGTAAAAATATTCACTTTATCTTTTCTAATTAATATCTATTGGTGCAGGTGTTCGTTTACACTGAGACAGTAGCGCATTAGTAGATTATTTTAAAGTAGATTATTAAATCCCAGACATAACTGTTCATAACATCACTTTTACTTAACATTTAGATTTCACTGATGGTGCAGATTAAACTTCAGGCAGAGATCTGAGGACTGCAGGAGATTCAGTAAATTCTGTCCAGACAGTTTTGTGTGACACTGCGACAGGTTCCAGTTTCACAAGTGTGTGAAACCTAAAGAAATCACTGAAAGAGAGAGTTCTTACCCATATACAGACATTTATTTTATTTATATAGAGATAAAAACTGATTCTCAGGTGACATTTTGATCTGCCATCACTTCCAATTTAAGCCTTCCTGCTCACCTTCCCCAAAAGTGCTTTGGCTAAATCAACGCACTGCTGGTTAAAGAACTGGGAGCTCAGTCTGGTCCCAGTAACAGCTTTACTGGAGAAGTACTGGCTGCAGCGGGGCTCGTGCTCCTCACTCGGCCCCAGGAGGCGCTTCTGTCCCGGCTCACGCACCTCACTCTGAGACATCAACCTTCTCTTCAGACTCGACATGTCCACACACGCACACACACAAAGCTTCACTTTAAACTTATCGCACTGACTGATTTCCCCCTGCTGCTCATTTCAGTCTTGTGTATATATAACGTTACATGTTATAAATGTTGATGTTATATTCTGCAATTCTGCATTTGCTTCCGGGTTCGTTTTTTTTTTTTTTTTTTCTTAACCGCAAAGAATTGGGGGATTGTTAAAGGGACCGCGACACAATTCTGCTGAAACACGTGTTCACACAGAGAGGAGAGAGATTTCCTACCAGCTTGTGCGTGTGTGTGTGCGTGTGACATGAACATTTATTTAGTCATAACAGTAAAATACATTCAAACTGACAGGTGAAGTAAATAACATGGATTATATACAGCGTGGTAAGTATTTGCCCCTTCCTGATATTACATATTTGTCATTAGAGATGGAGAAAACATTGATTCAGTTATAAAATCACGAATCATCTGTGTGCTGATTCACATACTGTATGGCCACATTGACTTCAAAATTATATATATATATATATATATATATATATATGTTTTTACATTAATAATAAAGACGGTCGATCTGTCAGTAAGCAGTCAGTAAGATCGGTCAGTAAGCAGATCAACTGATGATGTTAGATTCAAAAATCACAAATCACGTGCATTAAAAGCCTCAGATCTGCCTTTTTCTTCAAACTCTGTGAGCAAATTAGTCTCAAACACACTCATTACACACACTTACACCAGTCTCACCACAGGCGCTAATTAGTCGAAAAATTACGTGTGTTAGAAGCCGCACGTGCTCACATAAGGGTCCCCGAAATCTGGGGAAAATGTAATATGAGTTGTCTGTGATCTCGGATCACAATATATATAAAATCGTGATACGTATAGAATTGCAATTTTACTCTCATGGGCACTGAGGTATCGAAATAATATTGCATCTTGTTCTTTTATAAGCTCCTGGATGAGTTGTCTGTGATCTTGGAGTAATTTTGGTCATTTTAGGCTGGCCACAAGGTTCACCACTGTTCCAAGTTTTCTCCATTTGTGCATATTGGATTCATTGAAGTCCCATAGCCTTAGAAATTTCCAGAATGACACCTGTCAGTTACTATGTTTCTCATATGTTTTGAATTGCTTTAGATCATGTTGCATTTTGAGATCTTTCACTTTGTCAGACAAGTTCTATTTAGGCGATTTCTTGATTCAGCAGATCCAGCCTGGGTGTGACAAGTGAAATTTAACTTAGCTTTCCAAAAATCACAGCTTGTTCTTGATTTAGCAAGCAGGAAATTACTTTTTCACAAAGGGCCATGCTGGTTTGCACAGTTTTTTTCCTCTAAATAAATCAGTTAAAAACAAGTGAAAAAAAGAAGAAGAAAAAGTTAGGACAGAAGACAAACACTTAATAATTAAGGTACCTGTTACTTGGTGGATATATCATGCACAAAATAAACAGGCAGTTCTCGAAATCAGCCAGACTGTGATGTCTAGATGACCTCAGAACAACTTCAAAAACAGAACAACTCCTAAAAGGATTTCAGTCTCTAGATGTGCAAAGCTGGTAGAGACATACCCTAAAAGACTGGCACCTGTAATTGCAGCAAAAGATGGTTCTACAAAGTATTGACTCAGGGGGCTAAATAATTACGCACACCCCACTTTTCAGTTATTTATTTGTAAAAAAAATTATTTGGAATCATGTATGATTTTTGTTCCACTTCTCATGTCTACACCACTTTGCATTGGTTTTTCACGTGGAATACCAATAAAATTGATTCATGTTTGTGGCTGTAATGTGACAAAATGTGGCATAGTTCAAGGGGGCCGAATACTTTTGCAAGCCACTGTATTACTCAGGGCAGAGCGTATCGGCCCTTGTCAAAGTCACTCAAATCATTATGTTTGCCCATTTCTTCTACTTCCAACACATCAACTTTAGGCAATGTTCACTTCTGTGACAAGGGACAAACCGTGATGTCTAGATGACTGGGTCAGAGCAACTCCAAAACAGCATCTCTTGTGGGATGTTCTTGTTCTGCCATGGTCTGATCCAATAGAAGAGCTACTGTAGCTCAAAGTACTAAAAGGCTGATTCTGATCGAAAGGTGTCAAAACACACGGTGTGTTACTGTTTTAGTGGCAAAATTGGCACATTACTTAACATATTTAACTGACATGTTTACTCTGCAGTCTCCATCAGTCTGTTATCAACAGCAGCAAAGTGACTTTTAAATACTTGGCTTGCTGCCTGTTCCAGCCCCTGGTTCTCCTCCCAGAGGAACCCCTCACTGAGAAAGACTAAAGCCTGAAAAGCACAAAGCCACCTTTTACCTTATTCCAAAATACCCTTTCGAAACCCTTTAAAAGTCTTTCAAGTGGCTGATGATATTATGATGTTGTTGTTGTTGTTGTTGTTGTTGTAGAAAAAGAGCCAAAGAAGAACTGGTATATGCATTGTGCTTAGATTCATTTGTCACCTTCAGTTGTCACCAAGTTCTAACCAACGAGACTGGTTAACCATAATCATTGGCCATTTATTTATTACATTTAAAATAAAATTTATCACACTGCATGGGGTCAGTGCTCTGGTGAGGCCAGCGATCAGAAGGCTTTCCTGTTACACTCACACACTCTGAGACTGTGGGTTACCACGTAATGGTGGCAGAAATAGGCAGAGGGCACATGGTTGCCCGCTAATGTGTAAAGTGATATGTTTAAGTATCCTGAGGGTGGCATAAACTATCTGTCTGTGGCTAGGCTGTGGTAAGTCTTGCCAGCTGTTCATGGAGTACCCCTGGACAGCTTGATAATTGGCACACACTAATATCCCTAGTTTTCCACCCTTTTTCAGTAAAAATAAAATATGCATATGCATCAGAAAAATAGCACTGCATCTTGTGATAAATATGTGTTCTTGCTGATATACCCATTACATCTTTTGTATTCATTTAACCTTCGTACACTTGCAGACGATTGTCAACACTAGAATGTGACCTCTTGTGCCAACTGGCATCAGGGTCGCAGCATTGTCAGACACACAAGCTGTGCTGGCATGACTGGTAGTAGAAGACAGAGATTGTTTTCTGACTAGCTCATATATATATCTCTTGCTCAGGATGAAGTCAGTGTTATGATGCTTTGGCTTGCTTTCATGTGCATGTCAGCTGAATGGAAAGGGCTCTGATCCAAGCCACCAACATCATCTGGAACCTGTAAGTCACCACTTCTCAAAGCTAATGGGACGCAGCAACAGTGTAGTATAGATGCGTTTCATCTCATATTGCTTCAGTAACACATTTGGGACATTTTCATTAAAAAAGAATAAAAAAAGATAAAAGAGGATCCTACAAAAATGTCAGTCACTGACTGATTGAAGTATGCATGTTAGGGGTGACGTGGGATCGAAAACCTCTCCTTGTCATGGCAGGTGTGTGCCGTCCTTCTTGCTTTACACAGCTTTTAAAGGGCATTAAATGTAACGATTTACCCACTAAATCATTTACACAGACAGATGGCGCCCATCTCTTCTTACCATACAGCACCTGCAGAACAACGTACTGAAGAAGGGAAGGGAAGAAGCACAGAGCAGAATACTCACTCACTTACTCATCTTCTACACCGCTTTATCCTGTATTCAGGGTCATGCGGGGCCTGGAGCCTATCCCAGGAGGCTTATGACACAAGGCAGCGTACACCCTGGACAGGGTGCCAATCCATTGCAGGGCACACACACATACACACACTCACACACCTATTTACACACTATGTCTATAAATGTTTCCTAGAACGGCTTTGCAGGAATACATGTAACCAAGTCACATTTTAGGTTTGTGTTTTCAGGTGAAGATGTGAAAACTGGAAGTGCCGCATCTTTCCATGGAATGCATGTTTATTTAACTCATCCTGTGTTTTGTAGAGTGTATTTAGCTAATGGGCTAAGTGGTAAGTACCTCCAGGGTCCAGGGTGTACCCCACCTCATGCCCTACTGTAAGTTTTATGAGATAGGGTCCAGGCCCCCTGTATACAGGATAAAGCAGCACAGATAATAAGTAAGTGAGTGTTTAGCTAATATTTCCTACATTACAATAACATTACAATAAACCTGTTTATAGAAACCTTTTTGTATTATTGCCAATATTTCTATATCTACAAATAAAATGCAAATGTTTAAATTTTGAAATTAGTATGAACATCTAGAACTAGGTTTAATCATCTTATACATTTGGTTCATTTTAATTCAAATACAGTAGACCTACAGTATTCTACAGTATACAGGACGTACGGTATTTAAGGCATTTAAAAGACATAGTCTTTTGCAGTAGGACCTGGCCAGTGGATTAGTGTGTGTTAAAATCTCACTGTGAAATATGAGGTCAGAGTGTGGGAGTGTTTTTCTCTAACACAGGCAGCTCTCTTTGCCTCAGTGAACCCCTGCTAAATTTAACCTGATAGCTCTGTCAGCTGACGAGAGGATCCCTGCATAACTGACCACATCCTTCACCGTCTGGGCCTGCCTGCCTGCCTTTATTTATTTACTCATTTTAAGATTATATTCACATTTATATTTACTGCACACCCTGTTCCTTGAGTCCCAGACGTCCACCTATATGTATATACTGTATATATGTGCTTTAAACCGTCACACCTCTGTATGTGGAATGTGATGTGTGATAAAGAACATCAGATATGCTTCTAAATGCACTTTACAATGTCTCAGTACAGTCCAATTACATTTTTTTGTGGCTTTTCAAAACCAAGCTCAGTATTTATAAAGCTGTCAAGTGTAAATTTTTGCAAACAAATAAATCATAAACAATGATAGAAATCAGGAAATATCGTTCATATCATACAGCATAACAAATGAACCACTTTGAGAACTCTGAGTGTTTAGGAGAATTTGGGGTAAGACCAGTAAAAAAATAAAAAAAAGGTGTGCTCGCTAAATTTAAATGCTCATACACATCCCAGTGTATTACAAATATATAAAAATCCTTAATAGTACATTTTAAATATACTAACAAAAAATTGTACAATCAGTTAATATATAAAAAGTATAGTAACATCATGCGTTTACCAAATTTTGAAATTAAACTTTAAACATACTTCAAAATAATTGTATTATAGTACACTTTCCAAAAATATATCATTGGAAATTGTACTTTAAGTGAAAGGTTGGTCTAATTTTACAAAGTTTATTTAAACTTTGTTTTTTAATTTTATTATTGGTGTATTTTTAAAAAATATGCTCGAAATAATCATTGTAGAAATGTAGAAAATATACATTAGAATACAAATTTTTATATACGGTAGTCTTAGTATATTTTCAGTTAAATTTAAATGTACTTATTTATATGTACTTATTAATGCTTATATTTAACTACTACTAATATAAGTGCACTATTCTCTCATGCACACAGCATACAGACTTGTTTCGGCACGCTGAAACTCACTTATGAGTATTCAAGAACATTTATGTGTTTGAACTTTGTCTTTTCAGTGCGTTCACTATCATAAAGCTACACTTGCACGAACTGCAGCAGCAATATAACCTTGCAAATATTCCAACCAACTACATAAATTGTTTGAATAAAGGATTACATTTTTGAAAATATAACTAAACAACTGAGTACTTAAATGGCGGACCTAAAGATTACTCGTTAGATCAAAAAAGTAATTAGAGGACTGTAACGTGTTACATCCAACACGGCTCATAGTATATTAATCAGTAAAAATAGCTGTAATGTACTTATAATACATTAAATATATACTTAAATTTCATAAATTACTGTCAGGTATGTACATTAGTACACACACAGCCATATTCTTTCAGTGTACTAAGTATATTTAAGGTTGTTTTACTTTAGTACACAAAAGAATACTTAATACACTTAGAATTGTGCTTTTGTACAATTTAATTATAGATTAAATACACTTAGTACAAAATTAGTTGTTCCAAAATAGCAAACTTCAAAAATACTAGTCATTAGTCTGGAGCAAGTACACTTAAGTATGCTTAACATGATAGAATTTAATATACTTAGTAGATTTTTATTAACTTGGGCACATACTGCAACCGATGCAGATTTTATAAATATTTTCTCCTTTTTTATGATTAACACTGATTAACTGTCAGTCTTCAATGACATCACAAGAATTGACACATTAACAGTATAATGATGGATATGCATTAAGCAGTAAGCAGCGCCTGATAAATAAAACACAAAGAATTCATGGAGGGCATACTTTCTTTTGCCTATAAGTAACTATAACCTGATAAGGATTTCATGATTTTCTTCTGCAGCAACAGTATACTGTAGGTCAGAGGTGCAAGTTTAATTTTACACCCCAACGAGTAAAATTAATTATGAGAAGGAAACTAAAGATTAGTATTAGAATAAAAAAATCCAGCCTGTTTAAGAAAGCTAATGTTTAATAAAGCAATATATAATATTTATGGCTAACAGGGTTCCAACACTACAGTGGTACGCATTGTGGCCTCACACCTCCAGGGTTGAGTTTGCATGTCCAACTGTCCATAGTGGCTTTCCTCCAGGTTTGGCTTTATTGGTGTTTCCAAATTGCCTTTAGGCTGTGAGCGTGTGTGTGACCCGTGATGGACTCACACCCCATCCTGGGTCTTGTGCCCCTGATTCCCTGGAATAGGCTCAACTCCTCCAGACCAGTCCATGACCCTGTGTAGGAAACATGACCCCAGGAATGTGTGCTCTGTGTTGTTTTAGCCTTGTTCAATCCCTAACCTATTCTAACCCTAGTTACCAGTGGTTTTCTACAACATGACTCTGCTCTGTCTGCCCTCTCAGATTAAATAAAATTTTAATTGAAAGCTCATGAATATTAAAGGGTGTTCCGGCTGTGCACTGCGTCGGGCGCCATAGGTGCATTAGGTGCATGTGAGGTCCTCGGGGGGTGAATGGTAGAGGGCGAGATAGAATTACTGCAGGTCTTTCATAACACGTTGTATTAAGCCCTTACCTTTGACTCCATGAATGTTGAGCAGAAACAGCTGGCAGCAGGGCTCACGTCTATCCGTTTATCCACAGGGGTGGCACTCTGAGAGCAGCGGAAGCATGGCAGATGATGTGTATGAGACATCGAACAGTTGCATCAAAAGATGAAAAATTTAAAGAACATAACTTTTTACAACATCACATTTAGAAAGAATCAGATTTTATTTGCCAAGTATGTTTGCACATGTAAGGAATTTGTTTTAGTGACAGAAGCTTCCAATTAACAAGAAATGGAACAGGATGGTGAGGTGTTATCAAATTAATATCAGTGGTATTGCACCATATTGCACTATTTTTTTTTTTGCACTGTGGGGAGAACTTAACTGTTCATGAGGTTGATTGCCTAAGGTAAGAGACTTGTTCTTGTGTCTGACTGTCCTAGTGTTCGTGTCTGTAGTGCCAATCACACGTCAAAAGCTCAAAGAGAAGATGGCTTGGATGTGAGGGGTCCAAAGTGATTTTCTAAACCATTTTCTTCACTCTGGATACATACAGTTTTGGCTGGGTAGGGGATCAACAATAATCCTTTCAGCAGTCCAAACCTAAGAGTTACTGAAGTGCACAGGACAGGGTCATTGATGGCCGAGTAGTACTGTGTGAGCAGCTCCTGTGGCAAGTTGAACTTCCTTACCTCTGCTGAGCCTTTTTAACAACGACAAATCAATGTGCTTTTCTCACTTCAGGTCCTGAGAGATGGTGGTGTCGAGAAACCGGAGTGACTTTATTGCTACAGCACTGTTCATGATGGTGATTGGGGGTATAACTTGGTGATGCATTGAGAGTAAACAAAAATGGCACATTTGCTGTATGGTGTGTATTAATTGGTTTGCACAGTGAAGCTGCAATGCTACTCTGTCTTCTCGTTCTCCTGTTCCAAAGAGGAAAACCAAATCTATCCTGAGAGACCGGTGTGCTCCAAGAAGTTATGTAGGATCACATAAAGAGGTGGTTTAAAATTTGTTGTACAGTTCGGATCAATAGGATTCTTGCTTTATTTCCGTATGAGATTGTTTCTAAATAGTACATTAATGTCTTCTAGCTCAACCATGGTTGGAGTACTGCTTTCAAAGTTTTTTTTAATCATTCTGTGTATGGTTATGGTAGAGCATCTTTCCTCTCACGATGTCCCCTGGGCCCTGTAGTTGGCCCCACTCGGCCGATAGAGGACCAGGCTAGGTCGTCTATCGGCCGAGTGGGGCCAACAGGGCCCAGGGGACATCGTGAGATGTTAGTCTCTTGCACGCTTTTCCACACAGTTAGCAGCAAAGGAAACACTTTATTGGCCATTTGTTTATTTTCCACCGTCCTGGTCTTCACAGCCTTTATCTCTGCCTGATTGATGGGGTTTCAGCGGAGCTTGAGTGTTCTCCCAGATTTGCTACTGAAGGCTTGTCAGAACCCGCATCTCAGCCTCACCACTTTTCTGGCCCATGGGAGCATCTCAGAATTCATTCCTTACTTCTGGACCATGTTATTGCCATCAGGAGCCAGACAGCTTTAAGTGCTGTAGTGCAATCTATTGCACTTTCTTGCTGATTTAGGCCTTACTGTAAATGCTGTGTATTAGTCAAGGGCATCAAAGAGGACAACTAAGGTGCAATATCCTGGGAAGTCTGGCTGGAGACCAGTCAGCATCTCTGAGCTCATAAACTCCTTTTACACAACAGTGTTTCAACAGAATATATCTACAGAGCCTGTTTTTTTCCTTTAAGAAAAAAAAAAACATTCCCAGTATTATTTACTCTAGTACATATAGTATGCAGCTTCACTTTAAGTTTGGTCAAACTGATCTTTTTTGTGCATTTATCATAAATTAAATTAGATATGACCTTTATATGTCAATCCCAAGACTACTTCACAAATAACACTAGAAAATGAGATAGACCCAGACCTAACACCACTCGACCTTCTTATTTAGACTGATCTGAAGTCAGTAGTCTCAGATGTCCTCTCTGCATCAAACATAATCGGTGCTGATACAATAAGTATGTGCTCAGCGTTCTCATATTCAGGCTTATGAGCAATTTAAGCATCTGCTGTAATTTATAATATTCATATTTTTTCTGTCCTTCAAGCCATCCTATATATACAATGTTGCAGGACAGTTTTTCTGCATTTGCCTGAATGCTGCAATTTGTGAATTAAAAAAAAAAAAAAACCTTTAAATTCCTAATTAAGTCATTGTGGCTCCACATAGCTTTAACCATAAACAAGCTGTACACCTAAGTGTCATGTAGAGCTTTATTTGAGTCAACATGTAAACATACAGTATGCACTCATCACAGTAAGCTGGCCAGCTTTGTTTCTAACACAAGACAAGCCCGGAGGCGTCTATGTTTGTTTCCACTTTGCATGGTGATGACATCATTACAACCTGGAAATTACTAGTTACAGAGATAACAATCTGAGCTCAGTGTGAAACCAGAGACCCCGAAGCTGTGAGGTGTGAAGGCACACTCATTTTTTTGCGGTTATTTAAAAAAAAATTGTTAATAATGAGAAAACAAATAAAGAAAGTATGCAGGATATTCAGTTCATTTTCTCAGCTGTTAAGAAAGGCCTGTGGTTTAAGCACATGACCATGAATTTAGATGAATATGGAATGCATGGTGGAAACTCCCCTGGTGCAAATATAACAGGAATCTCAACTATGCAATATATGGCATGCTGATATCTTTGTTTTAGGTAATGTCTTATCTAATAATGCAATAACCTGTCTGGATCCTTCTTTTCAGTATCTCAGGGAATAAATGACATGGCGTTACAGTGTTTAGTTTAAGTGAATGTGAAATTTAGCTTAAATATTATTATTAATAATAATTTATATTATTAATATAAAAATTTATATTATTAATATAAATACTCTTATTTATATTGTTTAATGCATTTTGCCCATAAGGTCCACAGGGCATGTGGTCTAAGCTGGGGACACAGAACAAAAAAGTGTTATAAGCCGGAAAGACAGATTGTGTATTTGCTCATTAACATCAGCCTGTGGTGGTCCTCAGTACTCATGAGTTGTAGTGATTTAAAAATATTACTGCATGAGACAGTCCAATGCACACTGATGGCCCTAATTTACATTTTTTGGCACCCTAGGCACATTCACTATAAACGCTTCTTCACCCACCTCCTGCTAAACACCACAGCCCACTCAGCATCTCATACTGAACTGACTTTAATTAAGTCTGAAACTGAAACCACCTACACAAATACATGCATACAATTTTTTTTAAATATTAATAGAATAAAGATAAATATGTTTTGTCTTAAAACGACTCGTGTTAAAATTCACTTAAACCACCTTAGCACTGTTAGTGAAAATATATACCACCTTATACCACCTTAGCCAAAGTGAAAATATGAACTAATCCCAGTAAAAATATTCACTTTATCTATCTAATTAATATCTATTGGTGCATGTGTTTGTTTACATTGAGACAGTAGCGCATTAGTAGAGTATTTTAATGCAAATACATTCTTTAAAAATCCTACAATGTAATTTTCTGGATTTATTTATTTATTTATTTGTCTCTCATAGTTGAGCTGATCTTGGGAGAACTTGCACAATTGGTGGCTGACTAAATGTTTATTACTTTTTATTACAGGTGAGATATAATAATATTAATATTATTATTATTAATAATAATAGCAATAATAATAATAACAGGTGTTATATACAAGCCGTCGTGTCTCTTTAACGGGTAAAACCGAAACGTCTTGCTTAGTCACGCCCGCGTGCCATGCCACGCTGATGCCCCGCCCATCCGCTCCGTGATTGGCTGGTCTGTTGGCCAGGCCCCCTCGGTCGACGCAGCGATACTCGGAGCTTCAGGGCGGGGCTCCGGCGCTGGAGACGGGCTCACCGGCAGCGGCAGCGGGATCAGGGGACTCAGGGGAATGTACCGGAGCCTACGCGGGAATCACGGCCTCGGACTCGGCGCTGAGATGATCGTTGTTCCGCCTGCGCTGTGAGACTCGGCGGCAGCGCGACGCTTTGATGTCGTTTCATTAAACCCGACTTGTTTTCCATATTGTTCCGGCGCGTCTGTGATGAAGTGACAGCGCGCTCCTGTGTGTGTGTGTGTGTGTGTGTGTGTGTGTCCGCGGGATTTCTGCTTAACTCTATCCTCTGTCCACTCGGATAATTCGGGATCAGATTGAGGGTGAGTGGATTTCAGTATTATTATTATTATTATTTTTAACATTGTTCTATTTCCTATAATTAAACCCTATGAGCAGTGACCTGATGTCCCAGGATCTCCCGATCAGTGAGTGTCCAGGCCTGTACCTGTCTGCGGTGCCACCTGTCAGTCTCTGCCCCATTTGCCCATAGCATAAGGTGACAGGGGCATTTATTTGATGGTGAGAGTCGCAGTATGTAGTGTGTGTGTGTGTTACAGGAGGCGTGGCTTTGTGTCGCGTTACAGCCTAGAACTGGTTCATGGACACTTACATACAGTACACTATATTGCTAAAAGTATGTGCACCCCTGACCATATGTGGAGCTGTCTTGTCCTGTCATTTACTATTAAGGTTTCCGTCACACACGATAACCCAAACAACCCCCTTATCAAGCATGACGACTAGAATTAGGGGGGAAAATCAATTCGTTTACATATTGCAATTCTTTGAGTGGCAATTCATGTGTCGTGTGTCGCAACATTGTCGCCTCGCACCTACAGGGTCTGGGTTCAATTCCTGCCTCAGGTTCTGTGTGCATGGAATTTGTATGTTCTCCTTATACAAGGGGTTTCCCCTGGGTGCTTCAGTTTCCAGTAGACACAAAGACAAGCAGATTATTGCTTTAATTGGCCCTTAGTGTGTGTATATATTTGTGTGCCTTGCGATAGATTGACATCCCATCCACTCAATTTGGTGCATGAGGAAGTCTCATGAAATGGGCTTCAGGCCCCCCGTGACACTGTAGACAGGAAAAACCGGTATATATGATGTGTATGATGTGTATCGCCACTCTGACTCGGAAAGAAGCGGTTTATTTGCTAAGTTTAGTATCATACTACAAACAATATTAAACAAGGTAATATTGTGTATAGTTTATATATATATATATATATATATATATATATATATATATATTTTTTTTTTTTTTTTTTTTTAATCCGGACATTTATAAAATTGTGATCCAAACAGAATCGCAAGACAGATTGAATCGGCATCTGTGTTTTGTGATGATATTGAATTGCCCTATTACAATGTTATGAGATCTTCTGTGAGAGTCAGCTCCATGAAGACACAGTGTATTAAGAGTGTGTTGGAGTGTAAGGACTTGAGTGTTCTGCACAGAGCCCTGACTGAACTCAGCCCCACTCCACCAACAGCTCTGGGATGAACTGGATGAACTGGAGCCTCAACATCACGACATCAGCGCCTGAGCTCAGTAATGTTTACTAAAGAGTGTCAGCAACGTTTCAACAATTAGCGTGCAGCCTTCACAGAAGAGAAGAGAAGAGTGGAGGGCATTATAACGGCAAAGCAGCGATCATTTTAAGCCGAAATCTTCAACAAGGACACGTCAGAGTGAGGGTCAGGGGTACAGAAACTTTTAAGCACATACTGTGTCACAGTGTATGTAAAATAGCCTGTAAAAATGAAAGGTCAAACAATATAGTTTATAAAATTATTTACAACAAGAAAATGATTTGTAAAAAATAACAATTGCGTAAGTATTCACCCCCTTTCCTGTGGACACTGTTTCCGGTGCTGACGTTCGACACCAGAAGGCACAGAATTGTGTAATTTAAGTGTCACATGATCTCAGTGCAGGAGCACATGTTTGTGGAAAATCTTAAATTGTGTTAGAGGACTTGCTGTCGTGGACAATTAAATCTATTCCTTAAAAAATAAACAGATTAATAATAAAAAAAATGGCACAGATGGATTTAGGGTTAACTCTGAAGAAGCTAAAATGATCCACAGATCAGACAGGAGATGCCTGGGATTTTAAAAATCTGGGTTTTACATAAGAGTGTCAAGAAGAGATACTGTAACGGCCACGCCCAGTCCATCCAGTCTGCAAACATTCGGGTGAAATGATCAGAATCCAGATGTGCAGAACTGATTTTTCTTTCCTTTTTTTTTTTTTTTTTGAGTCACATCCCAGAAATATTTCAGCTCTAATTGCAGCGAAATAATTTTTAGGAGAATTGTGTCACGGTAGAAACACTTTTTGCGCATTCAAGAATAAAACATTTGGTGTATATTTAGGCCATACCTCGCGACCAAAGGCGTGGTTATTCTGAATATTTTCCATGTGAGTGTGATTCGCTGCAGGTGCAAGCCCAAGGTCGATGCTATTTAAAGATGGTTTTATAAACAGAAAGTTAACATAGAGTGAGTGACATTTCAAACATAATGCGCATTGTGTGTTAACTCCGCTATCAGAAACCGCTTGCACAGAAGTCGTATGCAGTTTACAGCACACCGGCTAGCTAGCTCGCAGTTGCGCGTGTGTATTCCTGTTTAAGGTTTTGTTCTTCTTTCCTGTGCATTTGCCATGATAACTGGTGACATCATTAACTCCAGTGTAGTAACTAGCAAGTGGAATTTTTACACAAGTGAAATGTCGCACGCGGTTTATAAGCACTCGCAGAACCAATCAGGTTACTGTTGAATAATTAATGAATGGTTACACCATAATAATAATTATGTTACTATATCGATTATTACATGAATAGGATGTTTGTGACACTTGACACTAGGGCTGGGCGATATGGCTGAAAACTGTATCACGATATCAGTGTTTCATATCGGTCGATATCGATAATTATTGATATTTTTTATGACCCATTTAAAATAAGGACCAGGAGAAAAATATATTACATTTAAACATTTTTATTTTAACTTAACCTTCCTGTGATCATCGTCCCCTCAGTTATTAAGACAGAAATGTCAATAACCATGGAAAACTCAAATAATTAAAATGTTAACATAAGTCTAAAGTCACAATGAACACTTAACGATTATCTCTTAACATTTAAGGTGCAATAATTAATAAAGTGTAATAAAATAGTGCAAAGTGCATTTTCTGCTTTTGAAAAGGAATCCAGCAGACCAGCATGAGACAACGACATGGCTCAACCAAACGTGATACTGTTACATGATTGACGTTATTGTATCACTCCCTACGTATCTAGGTTACCAGGGAGCGAGTGCCTTTGTTAATGCAACCGGAAGCTGACCAGAAGACTAGCAGTTAGCCCTTGTTGCATGGATGGTAAACTGAAACGCGGAAATAGCACGAACAGGCAGGATAACCACGCGAGTCATTGTAAGAACTCTCACGCCAAGAGCAAAAGTTTACACAAATAAACCCGCGTTCTAGCAACACACACTCAATCAGGAATTGGACCCAAAATGGTGAGTACTCACATAAGATCTGGCGTAGCGTCGGAAACGGCATGGGCAGACTCAATGACTGAGCGATGTGAAGCGCCATCTTGTCTCCTTCTATACTTCCTGAATCATGACCACTGTACTACTTTAGGGTCCTAGTGCAGGTCGCGGAGCGAGTGCGCATGACAGCAACCAAACTAGCTTCACAACCTGTTTTCTTCCGACAAAGAATAAAAATTATCGAATGTTTTATCGAACACATTTTTTATTGATATCGATCACGTGTCTACGCGATACATATCGTTATCATTTTATCGCCCAGCCCTACTTGACACCAGGGACGAGGATCCTGAGGGGTGGCCCGATGCTATAATATCATGATTCCCAGGTGCGATTCACTTTGTACTGCGATTCTTTAAATATCAAGATTTATTTTTGTCAGATTTTATTACTATTTTGAGTAAACATAGCAAATTGTTAGCCAGTACGACAGGGGACACCGTGCTGCCTGCGTGTGTGTGAGTGGTGTGTAGGATTATAGAGGAACAGCAGTGATTTCCTGTTTTTAAAACTATATCTTATCTAGGTCAAGGCATTTAAGCGTTGTTTTGTTTAAAATTAAACATTTAATTGACCATATATGCTCTAAAAGAATCATTTCCGGTGTGTGGCATCGACTCGAAAGCTTCACGCGTGTCTGTTTAATTAAAAAACAGAATCAGTGAATTAGCTCTTTTTTTGGGGGGAATTTGGAATTTGGACTTTGGTGTGAACTAAAAGCAGGATATTGACTTTTATAAATAAATAAATAAACAAACAAAACGTGCACGCTAAGAAACAGAACGTGTGTGTACCCATCGTTCCTCCACGTGCACACGCTCCATGACACGAGTTGGGAAGAAGTTTGAGTCGTGGCGTGAGGAGCATCAGCTGGAGCGAGCATCCTGTGGCCTGGTGTGGAGGTGCGTGGATGCTGCTGTTAAAGGAAGGAGATGCAGAGTCACGCTCCGATGAGTCACACTATGATCAAGAAATGTGTATTTTACTTTTTCTGGAAAGGCCAGCGTGTCTCTCTCGCTCACGACTGCTTTTAGTCCCCACGCCCAAAACGGTGACGACCATTAACAACCCAGTGGAGCTATAAACCAGCACCAAGTGTGTGAGTGCAGGACGACCGTGAAAAAATGGAACCTGAGAATAGATTTATTTTTTCACATTAACAGAAATGTAAACCTTCTCCACACACACACACACACACACACACACACACACACACACACACACCTCCAAATCAAAGGTTTAAAGTGTTGAATTCATTCATGTTTAGGGTGGGGTATCGTTTGTTTGTTTTTTTGATACCGGTGCCAAATCTGATACTTTTAAAACGGTACCGGTGCCAAAACGGTGCCTGAACCGATACTTTACAAAAGCCACAAAATGATGGTGGATGACTAAAGAATACATTTTTATTGAACAAAAAATTGAATGCTTAAAATTGAACAATATATTAAAAGTTTAAAGAATATATGAATATATAGGTAAATACAAAAAAACAACAACAACAAAACATAAGCCACCTAACCCAACTACAATAACTAAACCGCTTCAAATTTTAGCAATTCTTTTGCAGAAATTTCACCATATTTGCCTTTTCTGGCAAAATACGACACATTTCCTGAATTACTTCATGCCCTGCATAGGACATGCATAGCCTTCTTTGCAATGGTAAATGGGGTCACTGTTGTAGTACTACTAGTACTAACTGAAAAGACAATTATAAACAGAATCCATGTTTTTTTTTACAAATACTAATGTAATCGTTTGACCATTTGTTAGCATGAATGCAAGATTTGCATTTTGTGATTAATATTATATTAGTCTTCAACTAACCTGCGGAAAGGCTGCTGTTGTCATCATAATCGCTGGACTCCTTTTTGCCACGGTTGGTATGACTGGGGCTGGGGTCACCCACACCGATAGTGCCAGCTGTTGTCCACAAGCTGTCAATCACGGTGCATCCCTCTGCTTTTAACTTTATTCTGTGTGCTCTCAAATGTTTCATTAGATTTGACGTGTTTCCCCCTTTACAAGCAACTGCTGTAAAACATTTGATGCACGTCGCGGTGTCGAAATCCTTTCTTGTGAAAACTCGGTACCCAACTGTATTTATGTTCTGGTTGTAAACCTGCTTGTTGCTGAATTCTCTCCCTGTTCGAGAAGGTTTAATAATGACACGTCTACGTGCGGCTTTTAGATCTGCAGCTTTTATGCTGCATGTTATTGTAAAACATGGAAACGCAATGGCCCATGATGCACCGGGGTTGCGCTGTGGTCTTGCGTTTCACAGCACTGTTGTTATCTGTAGTGGTGTATGAATGACGCATTCCGTATGATGTGTAGAAAACAAATCCAGGCCATCGCTGTCACTTTAGGTAAATCATGTGAAGCAGTTACTGTTCGTGTCTTTCTTATTAATAAGTCGATATATAACTCTAAAATTCTTACAGTGTGTCAGGAAAAGGTCAGCTTTGTGCAGAAGTGTGTCTTCTGCTTCTTAGTATGATTTTTTATTTATTTTTTTACATCTTTTGCAGATCCTTCCTGTTTCATTAGAAACACGGCCAGAGTCAGTAAATGTGAGCGTTCTCACTCCTGGGCTGTGCGACTGGGAATCGGCCGTGCTCAGAAAATTCCTTTGTCCGTGTGTGTGTGTGGTTCTTTGTCTGCAGTACCGCGGCCACGGCATTGTTTTACTGCTGCTATCGACTTAATAGCCTCGTTTACGCGCAGCCTAATAACCATAATTGCTCACCCTGAGGAGTTTTTCATAAATGTAGCTCTGCTTTCAGTACAGCACCCTACTGTTAGCATGGACCGCGAGTCCAAAAGCACGCAGACACCTGGGTATCGGAAATCCTCAAGCCTTGGGATTGTTTTAATGACCTCTATTTTTTGGGGAAGGCTTTCCGCCGTGGCACTGTCGGGGTTCGTGTTCATTCAGCTGGTGAGGATCAGGAGCATTACAGGCTGCAGTTCCAGTTCATCCCAGGTTCAGTGCTGATTGGTGTCTGAAGTGTCTCCAGTCTATCAGCGTTATGATGATTTTATAACACAGTGTAGATTCTACAGCAGCTTTAAAGCTCCATCACACTGCCCAGTTCACTCATCACACACTGTACTGTACATCATAAATCAATACATCCGAGGAAGAAGAGTTTGCATCTCAGCGGCAGGTTTGACCCAAAGCATGTTGTGGGACCTGTCCTGCCGGGTATGTGTGTGTGTGTAAACGCTCAGCATCACTTGAATGTGTGTGTGTGTGTGTGTGTTTGTGCTGCCTGAGAATGTGCCGAGTGTAATTCGGAGGTCAGTGGGAATGTTGTGGGTGTTCCCACAGGAAGCCTCCCAGGGCTTTGATCAGCAGAGGCTCATGCAGGGTGTGTTTACTTTCTGATATACCCGCGCTCTAATGGATGGTGCAGCAGACGTCATGCTCTTGTGGGTGGGGGAAAAAAACAGTTCTGCAGTAAAAGCATTCTTTGAAACAAGTGAGCGAGCCTGTGTTAGACCTAAAGATGAGGAAGCACTTTAGGAACCGTGTTTGTTTCTGCATTCGTGACTCCCGGCTCTGGAATTTGTCCAATCAGATCCGTCCTGCATTAATGCTCACAGCGCTAATAAATGCATCTTTATTACGCTTATTAAATCCACACACATGGCTGAAGAATTGTCACGTCATTATTTATGATATATAATTATCTATAGACTATATTTGTGGTATTTATTTTATACTTTATTTTATATTTCTGTTATAACTCAAAATCTTTTAGATCTAGTCAAGTTTATCTGGTATTTCCTTGTATAAGATGTGACCAAATCAACTATATGATTTATTAAACCTAATTTTTTACAGAATTTAAACAGTAGTCATGTTATTTTGTTAGCTACATCTTCTCACTTTAAACCCTTAATGTTCTGTTAAACGTTTTGATAGAGAGCAGATTTTAAGGAATTATTTCATATTAACATTAGAGATGGGGTGGGGTGGGGGGGAGTGGGGGGTGAATAAAGTTCCTCTTTGCAGTTCCTCTATAATCCTGTAGGTGCTCTCTAAACTATTCACACCCTCGCACCGTCTTGTGCAGTGAGAACAAATTATTTGCTAAGTTTGTTTAGAATTGTAACATAATCTAAAAAAATAAAAATAACATTGAATCGGGATATTTATAAAATTGTGATACTTAAATGATCACAATACACATTATAAAGGCACCTGGGTACCGTGATAATAAAGTATATATAATTTATAGTATCGGGCGGACCCCGGTGATCCCCATCTCTAATTAATAAATGTTAATACCATTTGGTTGAGCTATGCTATGCTTATAAACAATACATTGGATGACGCTCATCAAACATCAATCTTTTATAATTGCTTTGTAGCTATCATGAAAAATAAATAGGACATCCCATTGCATCCAAGTGCTGGTTAGCATTTTATGTGATTCTTTCTGATTGTTTTTACTATTTGTAAATATATTGATATTTTTACCAGGAAGCGATATCTCAACCGTTTGGACAAGGCGCAAGGAAAGAGAAAGAAATGCAATAAAAAAAAAAATTTCTTTAATGAGGATGTTAAATGGTTAAGAGTTTAGTTTTATGAAAAAAGTTAAACCTGAATCTGCCAGGAGAGTAAGAACAAAGCGGATTAGCGGATTTTAAATGTGAAATACTACAATGTAACATTTTTCCAGTTTTGCCGGAGTCACTGGGTCGCTTCCTGTCACCTTGTGCTCCTGGTGTACTATAACGACCCCGACGTCGCGTCCTCCAGCTTCGGGTCAGCGTTCGTTCTTGTTAGTCTGTGTTTGTGTTTGAATGATGAATGTGGCTGAAAATGTCACAGGATAAAGCGTTTGAACTCGCACTGACCTGAGGTTGCATGTTTGTCGTGACTGAGAGCAGCCATGCACACGCGTCAAAGGGTGTGTGTTTTTTACCGCATACAACTTTACTACACGGGCGTTCTAATGCACAATCCTGTACGATATTAAAAGCCACGTCACTTGCCGAGAGTCGTGTTAAACAACGAGTGCGTGTGGTTTTAAATAGCATGACCTGCTCCCGCGTGTCTATTTTTAGAAGGCAGTATCAGTCTGAAGACACTCCCTGAGCCTCGACTAAAGTGGAATGTCTTGTGCACAGAGCAACAGCGATCTGGATTCTGACTTCCTGTACCGTTTATAGACTTCTCTAAAAAGCGAGTGTGTGTCCGTTTGTGATCTGGACCGCTAGTGACCTTTTGGGAGTAGGTGTGTAGTGACTAGCGAATAATGTGACTATCAGGCGCAGAGGTTTGTGTAAGAGCAAATGCCTGTAGGAGTCTGGGTCCGTTTGGTTGTTCTCGCGCTGTTTGTTATTCGGCTGGCAAGTCTCAGGTTTGATGGATGTCCTAATAGCGGGTAATGTCGGGGTTGTACAATTTGCAAACCTCGATAGCTGTGCAGTGCTGGGAATGCCAGAGTGCAGGAGTCATCGGGCTTTACTTTCCATTTGCTGAGCCTCTCGGCTTGGCAGCGCCGCATGCCAGGATAGATGATGTAAACACTTTCAAATATGCAGGAGTGTCGAGCGAGCCGCGGCAGACCGGAGGGACAAGTCACGGGGAGAAAGACCTTCCCCAGCCGCAGAGCATTACGGCTACAGCAAGTGGTGATGTCACAGTTACAGCCTGTAAACGATTCAAATCTCGCCACGAGCTGTTTTTCCAAAAAGTCGACCATGACACTAAAGATCATCAGCTGAGCCAAAAAGCGCTGGCTTGTGCCACCCCGAGTTGTTTTCTTTGCACCGTGAAAGCGCAGGTTGTTGAAATGTGCAAAGGCGAGGTTGGCGCTTTGAGGGAACATGTTTAACCAAAACCGGTTTAACCACCTGAAACTGAAGAACCCCAAAGAGTAAGCCAAAAATCCAGACGACACGGGGAGCGAGTGTGAACAGAACCGCAGCCACAGACTGCACCAGAGGGAGCGTTCTCCTCATGAGACACCATGACTGTTTCACCAGACCAGCGATACAACCCTCAGCAAAGGTGTAAAAACAGGGGGTTTAAGTGACTTCCAACAAGGATGCAGAGAGACGTGCAGTATAACCCAAAATTGTAAAACAATGTTAAATAAAAAGAACATGTTCAGTAGTTTTGCTTCTCAATCACTTTTTTATTTATAATCCTCGAGACATTAGTAAAGATTAATGATGTGGAATTTAATGCTTATTAAATACAGTATAAATCATTATTCTTTTAGACTTTTATTAAAACCTGTTGGAAAAGCTACTTTGGCTTGACTTTTAGGTTTCAGGTTTCCCCGTATTCTCATTAATAGGGAAATCATGTATATATATAAGACGGGCGGCACAGTGGCGTAGTGGGTAGCACTGTCACCTTTCACCTCCAGGGTCAGGGTTCGATTCCCGCCTCTGTGTGCATGGAGTTTGCACTTTCACAAATTGCCCGTAGTGTATGAATGAGTGTGTGTATGGGTGGGCCAAGCGATGGATTGGCACCCTGTCCAAGGTGTACCCTGCCTTGTCTCGATGGATAGGCTCCAGGCCCCCTGTGACCCTGTATACAGAATAAAGCAGTGTAGACGACTGAGAGAGAGATGTTTTATTTGCTAAGATGTCATTTTTTGCAATGCTATATGAAAGAGGTTTTTGTTTTATTGTGTCTTATGAGTCACTGTAAAGCTGTCACCCTGCAGAACTCTGCTGAGTTATTTATTTAATTTTTTAAACTGTAGTTCCTAGTTTTTACAGCCACACACTGCTGTTTTCTGCTTAAATCTTGGGGTTGGGGTTTGAGCACTGGCTGGGACTCGAACCCGGACCGTCCACATGGCACCTACCACTGAAGAACCAAATACCTCAATGCTCTACTCTGACACTTTACTCGACTAGTAGATGTTTGAATAAAGAGTAAAACCTTGTCCTGATCCAGTTCATGATCAAAAGGCTTATATCACGAGCTTGGTGTCTACAGTTGAACCTTGCAGTTATTTGAAATACCTGCTCCTGTTTAGTCATATTTGCATCCCAGCTGCTTCAGTGTCTGCACATAAAAGCCTGTTTGAACAAGCCGGGGGCCCCGTCCGCCCGCACCACTTGCACGGTAATGAAGATCGTATCAGCGGGACGTTCTGTCGGTCGCAGAGTCAGGCTCCTGCTCAGGGCTGCTCTTTGAACCTGCTGGATGTGGCACAGTGTTTTGCGTGTCGCTCCTCGTGTGTGTGAGGGTGTGAGTGAATAAGCCCACATGTCAGGTCAGAGCACCTGCCCAAACCACACACACACACACACACACTAATTTTGGAATCTTTTTATGTCGAAACTTCCTGTCTTTTTCTCTATCTGACAGATTTTACCTGAAATATAAATGTATCTGTGGTGTCACTAATAAATACAGTTAAATACAAGATACCATAAACGCCTGGCTTCGATGGCAAACGGTATTTAAAATGTTTTTTAAAAGTATTTAAAAGTACATATGAGGGTTCTTGGAGTCAAACCAGGACTTTTGATTGTACAGAATAACAGAACCCAGTCCTGAGAGTAAAAGCTCCCTTTATTTCTCTATATAATCCCCTGATACACTAATGCACTTATCCCAGTGTCTCACTAGTGCTTGGACACTACGGTAGAAAGTTTTTTCAGAGCCATGATTGGACCGCCTATCTGATTCACGTCTGAAACACCGGCCTGAAGTGAGTTCAGGACTGTACGGGGGTGTGGCAATAACTCCCAGCTGAGTTCCTCAGTGCATCATTTTCTTCTTAAGTCTGTCTTAAACCTGAATATATCACACAGACACTACGACTAAGCCTTTCAGGTCCAGAGAGTCTTTATTCGCACTCACTAACACCTATCAGGTCTCACCCTGTGTTGTTGTTGTTGTTGTTTTTTTTTTTTTTTTTAAACAATTAATCAGCTGTGACACGTTCAGGTTTAACTCCTTCAATAATTATCGTTCAGAAATCAATCCCAGCCTGTTTAACCAGATACACGATCCTGTTTCTTACATAGAGCGTAGCGCATACGTGTCTGAATCAGGATCCTGAGTCGTTGGGACGAAGAGTTTGAGGTTTAATATCAATAAATGCGTTATATTTAGTGCTGCTCTGCGCAGTCACGTCCAACATTCTCCTTTTATATATTCATCAGAAACTCGTTCAGAGCGTTCCTGTGTAAAACTGCAGGCTGAAAAATAGCAGGAAGTGCCGTAATGCTCGACTCTCCTTGTTTTTTCCTGTGCGGAAGGACCTGGGTAATGCAACATGTGTCATCCATTAATCATTTTTATTTTCACTCAGTTAGTTTCTTTCTTTTTTCTTTCCTTATTAAACCAGCCACCTCGACCGAAGAAGTTAGAAGTCTGGAGATCAGATCTTACACACATGATATTAAAGCATCAGGATCGTCTTCTCCAAGGAACGTCATAATTTAAGAAAAACAGTAAAAAGCAGTTGTCTCTGTCGGGGAAGAGACTCGGACTTGAGTGCATTTCCTGCCTCCATTTGGATCTCATCAGCTCCTCTGCTCGGCACTTCCTTCCCCTGATCCTTAAATAAGCAAATCCCTGACCCCCATGGCTTCCTGGTCACTGACAATGGGTGTGACGTGCCTCAGCAGCCAGAGGTATAGATATGATAAAATCTCAGAGTCTGATTATATCTCACAGAGAAATATTAGACATACTACTCCTGTTTCATGTAATATTTATCATTGTGTCAGTGTTTGGTCGCAGACCAACCGATCAGCTCGCAGTTAATTATCATGACACTTTAATCTCTGCGAGCACGACCTTGGCTGAGACGAGCACAGACGAGCCGGTTCTGTCCCCGGATGCCGACCTCCCGTTGTGATCCACGTGCGGTTCAGGTCACACAATAGGTGCCTTTGTGAACTGATATCATGCTGGAAATTTCGCCGGGGATCACATGTTGTTTCGGCATGCTCCGTCTCGGAGTCTCTTCTCAGCTCACTTGACAGGGACAGCGTCCAGCCTGCAGCAGACAATAAGCCGCTTGTTCAGCAGTTCGGGGACGCATCTGGGAATCTCTCCGTTGCTGTTTCTCTTGAGAATTAGCTAACTTCCCCTTTTTTTCTAAAGCTTTAAAGAAAAGGAAACTGTGTGCACTTTAAGCTCGTTACAAACACGAAGAGGTCTGAACCCTGACGCGGACAGAATCGCTAACCAACGCGGCACGTCCAGTTTGAATACGACACTTCTTGATTTTAGATAAAACTTCTTCTTCGAGAATAGTTTTTATTCGATTTTAACACATTATTTAGCGTTAACATTGTCACACATCCTGACGGTAATCAACACTAAGGTGTCACTTTGCATTTGTTGTGCAGATAAACCCGGGCGGCTCTGGTGAAACCACTCGCGCCTCATTTTTTCCATGATGATCTGTATCGTTCGGTCCTGAGGTCATACAGTATTGCTCTTCTAACTCCCACACACATCCTTCCCTGTCCCAAAGATGAGACTCCTCTCCACTGGAAACAAACCGCCGGTTCAGACAATCAAATCAGATGTGTTGAACCTCGGCCTGTGAGGGTGTGGAAGAAGACCCGGGAGGCAGGCAGAATTTTAGCTGACTCGTGTACATTTAACATTTAGAGCATTTGGGCGACGCCCTTATCCAGAGCGACTTACTTTTTTATCTCAATATACATCTGAGCAGTTGAAGGTTAAGGGGCAACTTTTGGTCATGGGGTGTGACCAAGGTAGTGCCTTATTCCCTGAAGGTAGTGCCTTATTCCCTGAAGGTAGTGCTTTATTCCCTGAGCGACCCCTGACCCCAGGTGTTTGACCCCAGGAGCTGGGTCCGACCCAGATTCAGGTTGATGATGGTGCTCAGCGACGTGTGTGTGGGTGTGTCTGTGCGAGGTTCTCCAGCTATATCTCTGTTGCCTTCGTGTGCTGGATAAAACGAGTCAGTCGGAACGGTTATATGACTCACTACAATCCAACTAAATCAAACTTCTCAGAGTCAGACTAGCACACCCTGATAATGATGCGGCTGGGAGTCGAGCTGAGAAAGCTCTGTCGCCTGCCTTCAGATAAACACCATAAACATGAGGGACAGCGCTCATCTCATTTGGACGAAAAAGTAAAGTCTAGACGCAGACATGTTTTCACCTCACGACATGATACCAGTTTGTGGCTAGCTAACAGTGTTTTCACTTTAATCGTTTCCAAAAACACCCGGCCCCAGAGTTTGGTTCATTTTGATCAGACAGAACACAATTAAGTCCAAGCTTGGGAATCGCGAGTCGTACACAGGTACGGATGGAACCAGACTGGAAAGCCAATACACCGTCATAGCTGATACAGTAGAAAGCCACGCGAGAGCGTTGCTTTTGACATTTTTTGGTTTTCTGCTGTATGGGAGACTATAAATACACAAGTGTACACGAGTATGGAGAACAACAACGTGAGGGGCGGTGCAGTATTAACTGGTCAGTTGTTCTGTGATGTAATAACAGGGTGACAGTGAATACAGGACCAGCCACCTATCATAGTGGAGTCAGACATTCGATCAATAAATTGATTCCCCTGTGTGTACTTAAGGACAGGGACAGAAGTGTCTGAGTCATCACACCCACCCTGCTGGTTTTCCCCGCTTGACGCTCGACCACGCCCCCAAAGCCTCAGCCATCCTCTAGAGCACCACTCAAGTGAAACGTTCTTATCGCGGTTTGTTATTTACTGATCATGACTACTTTTTTTTTTTTTAATGTACGATTTAAGTTTCTTATTTTAGCCTTACGCTTCCATATTTATTTTATTCTTCACTGTGCATGCTGTTAAATTACTTTTTTATTACTTTTTTTTTTTTTTTTTTAAAGGCCTGATGGGTAAAATGGTGCTGCTTAGAATAGTAATCATACAGTAAGCAAAATACATCAATAAATAACTCTCTGGTGCAGTGTTAGTAAGAAAGAGCTGCGCTCGTCTGAACCCACAGGTCATGCGGCAGAGACAGAAATTTGGTTAATTATAATTTCAAACACTAACGTTTACCCACTTTTTATTCCTTTCTTTCTAAGGTTGTTTAGATCAGGAGTCTGTATTTCTAAACTTCCACAACATTAATCATAAATATAAACTATAAAAATGTCCACAATGTCAATCATTAGTCGGTTGAACCTTGTAAACATTAACCAGGCGCTGAGATACAGGTAGCCTATCACACAACAGGTCATGTGGGTATAAACACACACGGCACTTCTGGGTGTGACGTCTGTAAAGCTTAAATAAGTGAAATGATGGAGCTGAAGTCATTCGACAAGGAACACCTGGGACACGATCAGAGTGTGACATGACAGTGTGCATCACCTCACAGTCACTAATGGAGTAAAAGGTACAGACTCGACACACAAGCAGCATCTGTGACAGAGAATCGCCACCTCATAGTCACTACTATGATGTCACAGTATAGAGTCTGTGTATAAAAACCCGTGTGTGAGAGACTGCAGTCAGTAAAATGTGAGACGAGGAAGCGACACTGATGGTATAATAAAACGGCTCTTTGCTTATACGAAGGACTGATCACTGATTATCACTCAAATCTGAGTTATTCTGAGTTCACATGTTTCCTAAAGGGTTCATGGAATAGAATGTGTTAAGCTTAGATAAATCATTTTGTTGTATTTGTTTACATTTTATTATTTACCAGAAGTAGTGATGTACCCTTTTTTTTGTGTTTTTTCATTTAAGGTTATCGACCACTTAGTTGAATCCACTTTGAACGATTGTTGTAACCAGCGAAGCTGTCAGACACAAGAATTAAGTTGATTCCAGAGTTGATCCTCGTGTCCCCTGTAGTTGGCTGATGGCTTTTTTTCGAGTTTGAATCAGAAGCTGATGTATAAAGTCCCAGATAACTCACCAATGTCACCCTGCAGATTACTTTCAGATCACTTATTAATCAAAAGTCATAAAATTCATCATCCAGTCTGTCTTTACTGAGTGACATCACGCTTCCTGTTTCTTCTCGGGGAACGATTGATTATCACTGAAGCTGTGGATCATGGGAAAAGTGTCTAATCCATTCCGTGTGACCTTTGTGCATTTGATTTCATTCAGTAGCATTGAAGTTTTATTGTCACGTTTGAGGTGTTAAAAACTACAAAACAATATCTAACAAACACAGGACGCTAAGGAACTTATGTTTGTTCGAATGTTACATATTGTTACAGGCTCCAAAAATTGATCCTTACTAATTGAATTGAAGAAAATTCCAAGATTGATTAAATGGACTAATACCCTCCTCCTCCCACAAAAAAAACCTCTTCCCAGTTGTGATGACTGATGGCACTTAGTTATTAACTCAGTGTAAATATCAATCCAGTGATGTAAACTTTAAAGCACTTTTTGTAAGTAGCTCTGGATAAGAGCGTCTGCCAAATGCCTAAATGTAAATGTAAATGAATATATATATATACAGTGGTGTGAAAAACTATTTGCCCCCTTCCTGATTTCTTATTCTTTTGCATGTTTTACCACACAAAATGTTTCTGATCATCAAACACATTTAACTATTAGTCAAAGATAACACAAGTAAACACAAAATGCAGTTTTTAAATGATGGTTTTCATTATTTAGGGAGAAAAAAAATCCAAACCTACATGGCCCTGTGTGAAAAAGTGATTGCCCCCCTTGTTAAAAAATAACTTAACTGTGGTTTATCACACCTCAGTTCAATTTCTGTAATCACCCCCAGGCCTGATTACTGCCACACCTGTTTCAATCAAGAAATCACTTAAATAGGAGCTACCTGACACAGAGAAGTAGACCAAAAGCACCTCAAAAGCTAGACATCATGCCAAAATCCAAAGAAATTCAGGAACAAATGAGAACAAAAATTATTGAGATCGATCAGTCTGGTAAAGGTTATAAAGCCATTTCTAAAGCTTTGGGACTCCAGCGAACGACAGTGAGAGCCATTATCCACGAATGGCAAAAACATGAAACAGTGGTGAACCTTCCCAGGAGTGGCCGACCGACCAAAATTACCCCAAGAGCGCAGAGACAACTCATCCGAGAGGCCACAAAAGACCCCAGGACAACATCTAAAGAACTGCAGGTCTCACTTGCCTCAATTAAGGTCAGTGTTCACGACTCCACCATAAGAAAGAGACTGGGCAAAAACGGCCTGCATGGCAGATTTCCAGAGCACAAACCACTTAAGCAAAAAGAACATTAAGGCTCGTCTCAATTTTGCTAAAAAACATCTCAATGATTGCCAAGACTTTTGGGAAAATACCTTGTGGACCGACGAGACAAAAGTTGAACTTTTTGGAAGGTGCGTGTCCCGTTACATCTGGCGTAAAAGTAACACAGCATTTCAGAAAAAGAACATCATACCAATAGTAAAATATGGTGGTGGTAGTGTGATGGTCTGGGGTTGTTTTGCTGCTTCAGGACCTGGAAGACTTGCTGTGATAGATGGAACCATGAATTCTACTGTCTACCAAAAAATCCTGAAGGAGAATGTCCAGCCATCTGTTCGTCAACTCAAGCTGAAGCGATCTTGGGTGCTGCATCAGGACAATGACCCAAAACACACCACCAAATCCACCTCTGAATGGCTGAAGAAAAACAAAATGAAGACTTTGGAGTGGCCTAGTCAAAGTCCTGACCTGAATCCTATTGAGATGTTGTGGCATGACCTTAAAAAGGCGGTTTATGCTAGAAAACCCTCAAATAAAGCTGAATTACAACAATTCTGCAAAGATGAGTGGGCCAAAATTCCTCCAGAGCGCTGTAAAAGACTAGTTGCAAGTTATTGCAAACGCTTGATTGCAGTTATTGCTGCTAAGGGTGGCCCAATCAGTTATTAGGTTCAGGGGGCAATTACTTTTTCACACAGGGCCATGTAGGTTTGGATTTTTTTTCTCCCTAAATAATAAAAACCATCATTTAAAAACTGCATTTTGTGTTCAATTATGTTATCTTTGACTAATAGTTAAATGTGTTTGATGATCAGAAACATTTTGTGTGACAAACATGCAAAAGAATAAGAAATCAGGAAGGGGGCAAATAGTTTTTCACACCACTGTATATATATGGTGGAAATCCAGTAGTGTAGTTACTATTAGTGTAATTATGTAATTAATTAAACTATGTAATTAGGGAGTAGTGTTTTTTTTTTCTTTTAACAAAATTCACTACAGCGATTAATTTGATATTTATAATAATTAACGTGTTGTAAATTTGAGTGGAACCACAGAGTTGATCAAAAACAATCATCAACGTCTAAATTAACGAGGGAGGGAGAAGGATTGTAAAGTGTGCATCCAGGTGGAAATGAAATCACCTGGACGTGGTGGAATCGCGCCGTATTTATTTAGCGTTCAGCTCCTTTCTCTCCTCATTCCTTCGCTTTACGTCTCCTGGCCTTCTTTGCCCTTTGGAGCTATAAAACCCATCTCTCTCTCTCTCTCTCTCTCTCTCTCTCTCTCTCTGCATTATAAAGAGTAAGGACCTGCTGTAAAGTGTTGAGAGGAACTTATGCGAGGCATTATGTCTGGAACTCCAGTTTAAGGGCCTCGGAGTGATCCGCCTATTTCCAGACCTGGGTGTTGAGAGCTGGACGTCCACATAATACCGCGAGCAGCTAAAGGTCAGTGAACAATGTGCAGCAGTGTGAGTACGACTCCTCCCTACCCCAGACGTAGTGTGTGTGTGTGTGTGTGTGTGTACTGTAGTGTTGAGAATGGAGCCTGTAGCTTTATTTATTGTGGAGATTTGTGGCTGTGATTATCAGGATTGGAATAAAGTGATTGTGATGATAAAGACAAATGAGAGAGAGACAAAGTGAGACAAAGACAGAGATTACTTCCTCTTGTGCATTATTCATTATTGCTCATTACTTCTAATCAAGACGTTCAATCTGATTGTTGAACCGTATTCAGCTCCAGTCTCACACACTTCACCTCCCTCTGTACAGCCCTCAGGAGAGCCCTCACCACCTGCAGACGCTACCGAGTCCCCGAGCGCCATGTAAGAGCGGTTCCGCCCACTGTACACCGAGACTCGATTGCGCGGTCAGCTGTGGTGGGCGAGCGCATGCGTGGACGTGCTTGTTATTTAGTAAGACCGGGTATTTTGGGTTTGCAACCTGCCACTCGCCTCTATAAACACATGTAGCACAGGAATAGACAAAACGTGCGCGCGTGTGTGTGTGTTTGGATATATATGTATAGAACACGGTGCTGAAATTTCACCCAGGGCCCGGATTTAGTCCCCGGGTCTATTTATTTATTTTCTATTTATTTCCTCTTTATTATTGTGTGCGATGGTGTACAGCGTGCGAGTACGCGTCTGTTATGAGGGTTTGAAGTATCATAGAGCAAAATAAAATGTTTCTGCCTCTGCATGGTGTTGTGCCCCTGTAGGTGTTTGGCCCATTCACAAGTTTTTACATACACACACACACAAAGACATTTTCACTTTCTAAAACTTTCCCTCTTGCGACATTGATTAATGTTATTACCACTCGCTCTAATGCTCTACCACACACTCGTATTGTGCTCACCACGGTTGCCAGATGTCACACTGAAAATCCCCCTATGCAGTCCTGATAACCCGCCCATTTCCATAAAAACCAGCCACATAATATCAGCTCTAGACCTCGTCCTGTCACACACACTGTCTCAGTAAAATTAATTATTATCAAAACAATAAAAGGCATTCTAATTATTACTAATACCTCGGGATATTAATTAATAATTCATCATCCGTTCTGGAGGCAAATTCCTAAGGTGAAATTTCACGTTGTGAAACACATACGAAACGCATATTCATGTGCTGCATTATAGTCTCACAGGAAATACTGTAAATGCAGATAATCCGTTCCAGCCTCCCAAAAATATTACCAATATTACCAATTTTAAACACTATTATCATATTCATGCATATAAAAACAATCAAAACATTTAGAAAAGACACTTAAATGAAGTAGAATATGAAATAAATAGATGTTAAACCTCATTTAACCTTAAACCTCACCTTTATGATTCCTCTCGGCACCGGCTGCTTTAAATCCAAACTGAAATCGACTCCGTTTTCTTCTTGCTGCCGTCCTTGATAACATTCTCTGGATCCGTGGTGCTGCGTCTCACTAAATCTAACAAAAAATGCAACTAAAAAAAAGTGTAAACCTGTATATCCCAGACGTAAGCGAGACTCATTTCAGACTTATTTTCTTCACTTCTAGGCTGAAAATGCTTTGTATGACGAGACGAATTTCTTGCAAAATTTCAGTTTTTAATCCGCAAATTCTTAAGGCGGGGCCGTTTGTATTCCGAGATAATCCGCTGTAATTTTATTAGTATTATCAATGTAGTTGGTATTGTTCAGTGAATTCTTCCAGTTAAGAACAGTGAACGAAAATGCAGCTTTAATCATCATGTCTAGGGCTGGACAATTACTCAGGGAAAAAATAATAATGATCAAAACATTTAAATTATGGAGACGTTCAGCAACTCTGCTCGATGTGAACCTGCCATAATGAATTCAAGGTATGTTTTTGTTTATTCTGGTAATACTTTCCCTTTTGTGTGTGTTCATGTGCTGTTTCTCCTCAGCGTGAGTGTGTAGACGCACTTCTTCACCCCGTCCAGGCGTGTGTACACTGTCTAGTGCACGCGTGGGGGACAGGCTACGTGCTGTAACGTACAGCTATTCACATTTAACAGGAAGCACCACAGAGGCCAAGTGTGTGTACGCGGCATCAGATCTCAGGATCTCACACACATTAATGATTTACAGCTGCGTCAGGAACAAACACGGCGTTTAGTTATAAGAGCCGCATCAGCGTTTTATCCCCCTGGCTATGAAGGTAATTGTCTGAGGGTGCAGTGAAGTTTTTAATAAAACAAAATGTAGGAAATATAAAATACAATAAAATTTAAAAAGCAGGAAAATCATGGCTGAGGACTAGAATAGAGAGAGAGAGAGAGAGAGAGGATGTAAAGGGAGGGACGGCGAGTGAGAATCATATAACCGAGTTAATAACCGTGTGTGTGTGTGTGTGTGAGAGAGAGACAGAGCGCTGTGTATTGCTCTGCACCCTTCATTACATCATTCTGGCATCAGTCTCCAAAATACAGTCCAGTCACCTGGCTCCGCTCCGCTCTGCTTCTCCTCATACATTATGAGCTTTATTTTTAGAATCGAATCTGGTTCAGAAGTCACCCCGTCAGCAGTGCCGTGCTCGGCCAGCGCCGCTTCCAGCTTTATTAATCTTTAACCCAAGCCTCACACGGTGCACTGTGGCAAAATACACAAGACAACTTTCACCTGATTGAGGCCTGGCCTGATTTAAAGGGCAGATATTATACCAATGTCGACGCGTCTCCAGTCTGTGTGCACACCATACATAAAAACAAAAGAACAATGAAAAAAAAATCCCCTCCTGCTGTTTGTCTGTTCTCCATACCAGGCCTTAAACAAGCAAATCAGACCCCCACCCCCCACCCCACTGTGACATCATACACCAAGAGACCGCCCCCAGCTCCAACCTCTTAGTCTAAACTAAAAGTCTCACTAATTTAAAAACGTCTTTATAAATTACCACTCTTACACACATATACACACACACAAACTATATGGACAGAAGTCTTTGTCCAAACCTGCTAATTATTGAATTCAGGTGTTTAATCAGGTCTCCGCCCCAGTGCACAAAGCGAGGACTATAGAGACACAGTGTGATGGAAAAGTGATGGAACAGTTCGGTGTGGGAGGAACTCAACCGTCCCGAACACAGAGCCCTGACCTCAACCCCATCGAGCACCTTTGGGATGAACTGGAGCGGAGATCGTGAGCCAGGACCTCCTCGTCCAACATCAGTGTCTGATCTCATGAACGCTCTACAGAGTGAATGGACACGAATTCACACAGAAACACTCCATAGTCTTGTGAACAGCAAGTCCTGTTATAGCCGTGAAAGGGGGACCGAGTCCATATTGAAGTGTGGGTATTTGGATATGTAGAAGGTCATTGCAGGTTTGGCCAAGTACTTTTTTCCCTATAGCGCACGTACACTTTGTTGTTAGTTTTTGGCTGCTCCCTTTGAGGGGTCACCCTATAGCAATGCAAACTATACTCTCTGTTTCTTCCCCCATTTTTGTCAGAAATGCGTGAATGGGAGAGGAATGCTGTATAACCAAATTTGTGATCCCTGCGTTCTGATTGGCTGGTTGGGCTTCATTTAAAGCTACAGACACTGAAACAGAAGTGAAACAGAAATAAATGCAAACCTGTTAAAAAAGCAACAAAATGTGACCTTTAATGCACATAGATAGTTTGGTTTCTGTAGTTTCACGATGCACACGTCTGTCACTTCCTTGAAAACAGAATTCCCCAAAAGTCTGATAGCGGAGCATTTTTGCATAACTCCCACTAGCTAGCATTGCTAATTTGTATTGACGTATTCTCATGTTTGCTGTTCGAATGTGATCAAACCTGCCTTCTGCATTAACCCAGGTGTCAAGTGACATGAGTGTGTCCATAGCTCGACTGAGAAATGTCTTCATGAAACATCCATGAATGACTACAAAATCGATTTTTTTGCATTTGAGGTGTAAAATGTTGCAGTTCCTCTATATTTCTCTCTAGTATCTTTGAGAAATTTATAAAATTGCAAAAGAAGCGCAGTACAGATCAAATCACACCTGACAATCTGTTGTACAGTATAACGCTGTAATAGTGAATCAGTGTGTGTGCGCTCAGTGCTGGAACGGTGTCTGTGTTTATGAACAGCTGGTTTCCAGATGTATCAAATGTGGATCGAAAGTAAGCTGGAGAGGCTTTGAGATCGAGCGTTCCTAGTTGGAAATCCCGTTTCCCAGTTAGTCACGAACACAACAAATCTCAGGGAGTGTAGAGAGGGTGAGAACGACCAGGGCTATGAGCAGGATGTGCAGCGCTGAGGAAGGAAATGTCCATCACACACACACACAGATGTACAATCAGGTCCATACATATTTGTATATTTATATATAAGGACACTGTTTGGTCTAATCTGTGCTTCGGTGCTGCACCACTTCGATTTTAAGTGACGCGATCTGAGCAGTTTGACGAAAAATATCACATTAACTGGTATTACTCAGATTTTATTTCCCATCTTTACTCTGTAATTAAACATCTGACTCATAAGCGGTTTCAGAACGAGGCGTGTCCTGTTTCTTAGTTCTTTGATGACTAGTTAAGGAGATAAAATGTCTGGAGTTGATTCGGCGTGTTGAATTTAAACCTGCTGGCTCTTCATGAGAACTCTTCAACATGCGGTGCAAAGAGGTGCTGATGAGGTGCAAGTGAGAGGGCTCGTTAGGCTTGTTAGAGGATTGTTAGGCTAAACGCACACACACACACACACACACACACACACACACACACACACACACACACACACACAGAAAGCAGCGCTAGGGAGGAGACTCAGCATGTGGTGATGGTCAGGGGTTCCAGACTTCAGGCCGTCACTGACTAAAGTTTTTGAAGTATTAAAAATATTTAAAATGTTTAAAAAGTATTAAAAATTATCCTCCTGTATATGATTCCCCTCCCCCTGGGATATATGTAAACCTCTCTGATGCAATACATGATGTGTAAACCTCTCTGAATGTCACAAGACTTACATGTTTGTGTGTGTGTGTATGTTGGTGTGTTTGTGTGTGGGTTTTTTTTTTACTGTCACTTACAGCCGAAAAGACAAAGTAAGACAGTGCCTAACACTGTCTCTCACCGCGAGTCAAACTGCATGGGTAAGATAGGGCTATTAGAGTGAGGAGGACAGAATGTAAACATACACGTTCACCATAATACTCTACGTCCATGAGTCCCCCAGATCTGCTCCTTTACCTATAGCAAATCTATTTATAAAAACGCTTGGCTAAATAAATAGGTTTTTAGCCTGGACTTAAACACTGAGACTGTGTCTGAGTCCCGAACACTATTTGGAAGACTATTCCATAAATTTAGGGCTTTGTAAGAAAAAGCTCTGCCCCCTGCTGTAGTTTTAATAATACGCGGTACTGACAAGCAGCCTGCATCCTTTGATCGAAGTAGGCGTGGCGGTTCGTAAGACACTAGCAGTTCACTCAGATACTGCAGAGCGAGACCATTTAATGCTTTATATCTCAAAAGTAGTATTTTAAAATTGCCGTCTCTGCGTTAGTGTTATCTATCAACGGAAATGTGTCTCTCCCCTCTGCACAGGTGCTCTGTGTGTGTGTGTGTGTGTGTATTTATATTTCTTCTGAATGTCAGACAGGAAGCCTTTATTAAGAGTGAGCTGTAGGGAGCGTCTGTCCTCACTGCTGCGAGATAAGAGATGGAAACGCACGGCGAACTGAAATATACACAACGAGAGAGAGGGAGAGAGAGAGAGAGGGAGGGAGGGAGCGAGAGGGAGAGAGAGAGGGAGGAAGAGAGGGAGAGAGAGGGAGAGAGAGGAAAGAGGAGAGGGAAAGAGAGAGAGATCAGCAGATTCTTCTTTCTTACAAAAAAAACGCTCTACGACACTTAACACACACAGTACAACACGTGCATGTCGGTCTCGCGCTCTGAAAACATATTACAAGTGTGTTATAATAATAATAATAATAATAATAATAATAATAATACTCACTGCAGTCAGGGGTGCTCTCTCTCTCCCTCCCTCCCTTTCTCTCCTTACCTCTCTTTCTATCTCTCTCTCCCCCTCTCCCTCTCTCTCCCTCTCTCTCTCTCTCCCTCTTCCCCCCTCTTTCTCCTTCTCTTTCTCTCCCTCTGTCTCTCTTTCTCTCTCTCCTTCTCTCTCTTTCTCTCCCTCATCACAATCATTATAATTTTACAGATAATTTGCACTTCATATTGCATTGGTGTGATAAAGTCCTCCGTAGACGAGAGCGTCTCTTGTCGGTTCGTCCTTCATAAGCTGCTCAGTCACAAACACACAAAGACCTTCGAACGACGTGGCGTCTGAAATGAGAAATGCAGAGTGAAAAAGATGAAGCTTTAGGAATAAAAAAAAAAATGCATTATCTGTGGTCTATCACAGCTGGAGCAATCACAGGCACACACACAAACTCTGAGACATGTTACACATTAAACAAATAGTACAACACGGGACCTTTAATCCAAGATGCAGAAATGGTTTAGAAGGCCGGGCTGTTTTTATCTTTGAGGCTTGGTGGTGTTTGTGTCGAGCCGTGTGTGTGGAAGCTAACTGCGCTTTTCTAGCACGAAGTGGAATGTAACACACTTACTAGACATTCCCTTACTGCGTTCACAAACTGGACTTCATAATCCTGTACATTCTACACATGGAATAAATTAGGACTTAATTACGGATTTCCGGTTCTCTGCGAGCGCGCGCTTCAGAGCGAGTTCTACGTTGAGGTTTAGTTTTAATTATCTTGCATTCTTTGGATTAGATTTTTTTTAGTATTAGTTCGGTCCTTTAGTTTTCTCATGTTCCTCATTCAGAGCCATTCATATAGAGTTCCCCTTCACTGGAACTAAGAGGAACTAACCGAAGCCTTATCCAGCATGACGACGCCCACAAAGTCAGCTCCGTGAAGACACGGTGTGTTAAGAGTGTGTTGGAGTGTAAGGACTCGAGTGTTCTGCACAGAGCCCTGAATGAACTCAACCCCACTGAACCATCGGCTCAGTAATGTTTACTGTAGAGTGTGTGAATACACACACACACACACACACACAATTACAGACACACACTCCAACATCTAGTGTACAGCCATCACAGAATAGAAGAATGGAGCAGAGGTTATAATAACATCTGGAACAGGATGATCAATAAGCACATACGGAGTATATGTGATAGTCAGGTGTTCACATACTTTTGCCCATTTGGTTCACAAGCTTGGGCATGGGGGGGGCAGGCTGGCACAAACAGAAACCAGTAGATCTTTCCCCTCTCTGTAACACTGTTCAGGTTTCAGAGACATTTGAGAATATTATTCCACCTCGTATACAGAAGTGTTCTTCAGCTCTAAAGGACAAAGATTTATGGTTCTTCATAACCCGCTGGTGTTCTGCTGTATCCAGCTGCTGGTCTGCCAGTACACAGCTGGCACGTTTGTGCTGTTATAAAACCGTTGGGCCTGGGGATGTGGGACGGTATCGGCGAGAGTACAGCGAGAAGAAGCTGAGCAGAACATTTCCTGGCAGAGACGAGTCCCCGCTGTGCCGCTGGAGCGGGAATCGGATCACGCAGGACACAATTAGGCTTCTATCCCACGACGAGATGAGCAGATCTCAGCCTTAAATCTCATCTCAGAGCAGCGAGCAGCCTGTAGCTTTCTGCTCCGATTTAATGGAGAATGCGATTAGGAAAGCGACGGAGGAGAGATGAAGAGAGAGCAACACTGCGGCTCTGTTTCCTCTCACAGAACAGGAAAGAAAAAACACATTTGCATGTTTTGTCGTTAGTGTGTTGCAGGGTGAGTGTGTGTGTTTCCTGGCTTTTACATCAGACTCGGACTCCATGATAGCAGCCGCTGCATCTGAGTAAGAGCTGGCGTCGGTGTTGGAGTAACGCCCTGGCACAGGCCGCGGGGAGGGGAAGGGGTTTTCCTTAAACACAACAATAAATGGAAACCACATCATTTTTTTTCTCCTCTGTGACGTGACGTTTGTTCCTGCGTTGCCTTTTTCTGGGTTTTTGCTTGATGGATGTGGCTGTGAAACCTGGCATCAATACTGTATAACCAGGAATATATAACTAACATTATCTTATACTGAAAACCTTAAAAATATTAAACACAACTGGGATTTGATGAATACTGAAGGGAAAAACTCAGGGCAGGAGAGAAATCTCTATCTCTTTTTGTTACAGTTTCTTATATGGACCAGAATAATAAATAAATAAAACATTGTATTCTTATAATTTATTTATTTTAGGAGAGTGGTGTAGGGAACAAAATCTTGATCCACACTCCTTACCAGTTTGTAGAGGTAATGGACCATTTCACTGATTACTAGCCACGAAAAATCCACAAAGAAGAAGAACGCTTAGTGAAACATGGGGGAACTGGATTTTTCTAGTAAAAAAAAAACTAAAAAAAAATGAGTGGTGGTTTTATACAGAAGTGTGCGATTAAATCAATCTTTTGTTGGTCAGTTTTCAATCCTGAATCGATTCACACTTTTTCAAACTATTTAGATAAAAATGTTAAATTCTCCAAAATTAATGAATCCTGTAAAAATACGGCGCAGTGTCTGCAGAAAAGTTTCTGTCTTCCACATTCTGCGAGAGCATCACTCCTTCCACTCCTTCATTGAGTGTTGATGGGCGGTTGCTGCAATGCCGCCACCTAATGGACCGGAGTGTGGCGCGGTAGATTAGCAGGAAATGATGGACATGATATTTTAGTGTATGTTTGATACTATTGAGTGTTTTTAATACTTCCAAATCTGTAAGAAACACAGCTGCTTGAGACAAACCACAGAGGAAACATTAGCGCTGTTGCTCCGTTCCAAGCAAGACCTTGTGACGCATTTTGACGTGGTATGCAGAAATATCGCTATAGTTTTTATTTACTGTTAACCCTAGATATTAAACCTGGGCAAGACCCCCAAGTGGTGAATACTGTTCTGGTACTTTTGAAAGCAGATTATATAAAGTAAAAAAAAAATGTAGTAATAATAATAATTAGTGTTTTTCCACACGAGTGCTGAGTGAAGGGTGTGATGATGGCCGTGTCGTGTACCTACACATCCTTCCTAACGGGAATCACTCACTCTAAGGCTTGTTCCACATTTTAGGACAGTAAAGTGTTAAAGTGTCTCGTTTGTTTCTTCAGAAGACGTTTTCCAGACCTCACACTTGTCAGGCCGTGTTTCCATCACCGGCATGCTGGATCTGAGGTTTCGTGATCGACCGTGGTGTGAAACAAAAGATCTCTGGATTGTGTTAAAACCTTGCTTTAACACAATCCAGTTTGCTTTAACCTAATCCAGATGTGTCGCGCTCGTGGAGACGACAGCGTGTGTGGATGATCTCTGCGCTGGCTCCGAGCGCTGACTGCCTGCAGACCTGCCCGAATCTTTAAAAGGCACGACAGAGGAACACGGCATGCCTTCGCTGTACACTTTCCAAACTTAGCTGCTCCTCTGAGGAACGTGTAATTGCTCTCCTCACAAACGTCAGCTTTTTGTTTTTTCCTTCTCAGCGAGTTCTTTGAAATGCTTTCGCTTTACAGGAAGATGTGGAACTGCAGTGATGTGGCTCTACCTGCGGTGGTTCTGAACTAAAGCACTGATGATTATTGTGGGATTCGTGCAGGATAATCAGGTTAGACTTCATCTGCTGTAGGGAGACTCGCCCCGAGCCTGGGCTTCTTTGGCCGTTTGAGTTTGAACACAAACATCTGGCAAGTTGTTCTTCATTTGCATTTGGCAGCTTCCTCTGTAACGGCGACGCTCTGGGTTTAGATCGCAGGGCCATGTGATTACAGAGCGCCATCTTGTGGTTGTGCAGTACAACCTGAACCAGAATCCCAGACTTTAAGAGGAGCAGCGAGTGGTGTAAGTATGAACAGGATGAAGCATTATACGGATCGCGGTGGCGGCATCATGTAACTCCTGACCTTCATTTAAATAGATATTGCTGGTGCGGTTGTGTGTTAGGTTATGACACAAACACGTGGGCGAATTAGAGCTGAGTCACACGGCAGAAATATCTTCTCATAATTCTCGTTGGCATTTCTATGATGTATGATTGATTATAAATGTGTCATTTCTGTCACTTCAAGTTGATGTGTGGGGAAAAGGAATTGTTGGAATGTCAGAGGAAAAATTGTGGTGTCTAGACGTCTGTGTCAGAGCGTCTACAGGTTTCGTGCATTGTGCAGCGTTTAGTGCATGCATTACGTGTAACGAGTGACCCATCGTGAGGGTGATGAACACACGGAACCTCAGGTCCTGCCGCTCATGTGAACGTTACTCTGACACGCCCCACCTGCCTAAACACTGTTACAGACTGAGTGGTCTGACCGAGAGTCGGTGGTCCCTGATTCCAGTGGTCTGTTCAGGAACGGTTTGATAGACATGACAAGGAGTTCCAGGTGTTGACTCCGCCTCCAAATTCTCCAGATCTTAATCCTATCGAGCATCAGTGGGATTTGCTGGAGAAACCGATCCGTCTGGTCCATGGCGGCGCCACGTTACAGCGTACAGCTTAGTGCTAGACAACACACACACCTTCTCAGAGGTCTAGTGGAGAGCAGGCCGCGATGCCTCAGAGCTGGTTCTGGTGGCACAAGGGGGAACTACACACTAATACGTGGGTGATGTTAAGGTTGAGAGACCAGGATCTCTATTTGCACAGAAATTTCCAGAAGTAAGATTTGCGTCATTAGTGACTAATGATGAGTGTCATGTGATGAGTGACTCGGAGTGTCTTAGCTGGAAGTGAAGTGAGTGTAATGAAAATCCCTGCTCTAACGTTGGAGTTTGCTGATGATCGTCAACCCAGGCGAAGTGTCAGGATCGAAACACAAACCAGCAGCCGAACCAGGAACAAGAGCGATGTGAGAGAAAGCTCAGGGGCTTCAGAAAAGCAGATTAAATAAACTGTAATGTAATAAACATTAAATAAACAGAACCTGGTGGGTCGTGCGTGTGAGCGCGTGACGGACAGGGAGAGGAAGTAAAATCGTACTTTGAGTCACAGTAAGAGCACGCGCAATGTGTGTAGTCGGGGCTAAAGCACCCGCATCGACGTTTCCTCTCGGAGGAAATAAAAAAGGCAATAAATACAGTTGTGAGTTTGGCCGTCTTGTGTTCACATGTGAAAAGATTCACACGGTGACGTCCTTTATTTATGTCTTATACTTTCTCACTAGTCACCCAAAGAAAGTCAGTATTTGGTGTGATAACCTTTTGGTTTAAAATAACACGTGCAGTTATGAATCACGATTCTATTGTGTGCTGATTCACGTATCGACACACTGACTCCACAAAGTGGAACTATTTATTAAATTTATAATAGAGATGAAGCGCTTAATCGCTCAGTGATCAGAATCGTCTGGTGTTCAGTCTGAGTGGGCATGACCGGTGATCAGCTGATCAGCCTCAGATATAAACCATTCTGTACCGAGCGCAGAAGCACAGTGTTCAGAGTGGAGCAACAGAAACGTGTTTTTATGGAGCTACATTATCAAACATCACGCGTGTTTAAATACTTTGATCTGACTTTTTCTCCAAACTCTGTGAGTGAATTAGTCTCAAACACACTCATTACACACACTTACACCAGTCTTACAACACTGCCAGCGCTAATTAGTCAAAAATCATTGTAGCCACTCAATCCGCGTGCTGGCGGTCACGTTAAGTTTTGAGACTTTGGAGGCGTTTGAGGCGGTAAAACGTAACTGTTTCTTTACAATCCTTTACAATTTTTATGCAGTGTGGTAGAAGTGAATTATTTGCTAAGTTTAATTTAATTTGAAGGTAATTGTTAAACTTTTGTATTTGAGGTTAGTATGCTAAAACTAATGTAATAAGGAGCAGACTGCCTTACTCATATTACTACATTACTCATATTTACATTACTCATAGAAATATCATATTGGGTTGGGATATTTATAAACTCATGATACTTATAAAAACAATTTTAATCGACTCGGCACTGAGACATCGCAATAATTTTGTATCGGGAGGTGACCGCTAATTCCTGTCCCTAGACTGTATCGGCTGTGATTTAATTGATTATGCACTTTAATTCATCTTTTGCTGATCGATTCAGTTAGTCTAATGGGTGAAATTTAATTTAGAACCGATTCACATCAACATTTGACTTATTTGGGTCAACGCTAATAAAATCACTGAATTCCTTAAATTACTTATACACCACAGTCTCTGCAGAAAACACAAACCAGTTACATCTTCACGTTTTGGAAGAGTATTTTGGTGCAGTGCCACCTACAGGACCGGAGTGTGACAGCAGATGTGGAAGATATCACTTTGTGTGAAATACAACATTTAGAAAATAAATAAGTAACATGAGTTACACGGCATTTAATTTACGTACGAGACACTTCCAGTAGGTTTTAATACTTGCAGTAGCTTCTTGAAGTAAATCATTCACTAAACATCTGGAATCGACTCACAGCTCCGGTTCTGGAACGTGCCGTGTTCTGGACCAACCTGCGTTTTTCTGTAATGTTACATCTTTTGTTGTTGTACGGTTTTATTTAGAACTGAATGTTAAATATTAAACTGTTTCTGCACCGATAATCAATAATGCAAGAGTCATAAAATAAACATCTATAAAGAGAAAGTAAAAAAAAAAAGCAAGGCAGGAGTGCTGTGCTGTACATGGAGAAATAATGTCAGGCGGTTATGGAGAAGCTCGCGTGTGCAGTCGCCGGAGCAACCTGAATTATATAGATTATTATGTTTTTGGTGTGTGTGTTTTTGGTGTGTGTGTACCTGGGGTTGAGAGACTACTCATTTCTCAGGTTTGTTAGATCAGATGGAAGAACATGTCCTCATTTCAGTCTTTTTATTCCTGATTCTTGTGTGAGTGGAGATATCTGCCAGGGTTAAGTGAGATCTGAGGATTCTGGAGAAACGTGGCAGTTAAATTTATACACTTGTTTTTTTTCCCTCCTTCTCTCTCTCTCTCTCTTTCTCCCTGTCTGTAGCTGGCCGGTGTGTGGAGAGACAGACAGCATGGCTGAGCCCCGGCGTGACAGCACCAGCAGCCTACAGAGGAAGAAGCCACCATGGCTTAAACTGACCATTCCTACTGCTCAGATGTCTCTGGATGAACCGCCCACCTTTGTCCAGGCACGAGTCTCTCTGTCTCTCTCTCTCTTGTTATTGTTGTTTATTTCCACCAAATGCTAAAAGAAACACTTGTTTTCACATTTGCTCACACTTCTCTCTCTCTCTCTCTTTCTCTCTCTCGTTTCCGTTCTCCGCACAGCCGGTGAAGAGGCAGGGGTTCCTCCGCAGCGTCAGCATGCCTGTCGAAACGACCCACTTTGCGTCCCCGCCGCACGACCTTTTTGATCACCAGCGACCTCCGCTGCAGCACCAGACGTCCATCACACAGACGATTAAGAGGTAATAATAGCAGGCGTGATTCACTCCTTTGCTTTGTGAGACATCTGCAGGGTCAGAAGGTCACGTCTAACAAAAGTGAGCTGAAGAAGAAGAGCGTGCACGTACAGTGTTGGCGTTTATGTTGGTGGTTGTTGCATCCCTGTGGTTTGGTTTGTGATACACATTCTTCGGCTTTTCCTCCCTCTGTGATGTTTGTGTTGTTCTGCTGTGAGCGTCCGCATGCCTGAGAGTCCGCATCACAGTGAGTGTGTGTGTGTGTGTGAGTAAGCGTGAGTGTGAGTAAGCGTGAGTGTGTGTGTGAGTGTGTGTGTGTGTGAGTGTGTGTGTGAGTGTGTCTTGTGTGAGTAAGTGTGTGTGTGTGTGTATGAGTGTGTGTGAGTGTGAGTGAGTGAGTGTGAGTGATTGTGTGATTGAGTGTGTGATTGAGTGTGTGATTGAGTGTGTGAGTGTGTTTGTGAGTGTGTGAGAGAGAGAGAGTGTGTGTGTGTGTGTGTGTGTGTGTGTGTGTGTGTGTTAATGTGTTAGCAAGTGAATGAGATAAAGAGTGGTTTGGATTTCCGCTGTAACTCCTCATTAACTTTGCCGTGTGCCGCGTAATCAGGCGTCCTTAACTGTCTCAGCTCGTGCTAATCTGTCCGGCTCTCTCGCTCTCTCTTCCAGCTGTTCTCACACTCCTTTTCCTCTTCTCTTTTTTTGTCTCCTCTTCTTCTTTCCGCTGTCTTTGCGTTCCTCTCTTCCTCCTCTCTGCCCTTTCTCTCCTCGCGCCCCGTGAGCAGCAGCAGGAGGGTCCGCTTCGAGCGCATTAACACCGTGCCCGTTAAGGGTCACCGCGCCGTGCGGCGTAGTGTGAGGAAGCACCAGTCCCTCTCCAGAACCCTCATCAGGTACACACACCAAGCAGACTCCAGACACACAGACACAGACACACACACATGAGGTCAGGACCCAGTGAGAGCTGTTTTTTACACGACTGCATGTGTGATCACATGACCACGTCCAAAGCAAACATGAAACTCACATCTTTATAATATCTAATCCTACAGCAACTGAGCAGGAGAAAATAATAAAAGTGGAAACAGTGAGATGTAAAGTACAGTTGGAGGCTTAGAGGGTTAAAAAAATTGAAACATCCCAGAACAGCCCAGTTCTCTTTTTCATGTTTTTTGTTGAGAATCTCTACGCGCTCTGATGATTAACTCTCGACCGTCAACTATATAAATGTGGCTTTATATAAATGCAGGAACGAAAACGATTCCGACACTGACAGCCGTAACATTAACACCATTAATAAATTAACACTGATGTCACTTATAGTGCAGTAAACTGGCGACAGGATCATCCAAGCCTCGCCCACGCCTGCGGAAACCGAACTTCCCACAGAAACCCCAGTGCAGCACAAACTACCCAAAAGAAAGGTCAATGCATGTTACGATAGAAAGGCAGGGGAACACCCAGTGTACCCCAGCCCGTTAAGACGAAGAGCCCTCGACCCGCCTCCAAACACCCCAGATCCCAAATCAGTCCAGCACCCATGGGAAGCACCGGTACTGTTTGTAACACACTTGACATGACTGAACAACAAAAAACATATCTGTAGATATATTCAGTTCAGTTTTATTTGTATAAACCTTGAGAAGAACCAGACTCAACAGAGAACCCATCCTCATCTGGGTAAATATATAATAACTAAAACACCATCCTGTCTCCTCACTACACCCTGCCCATGCCCCACCCCCCAAACTAACCACAGAGGGGCGTGAGTGGCCACAGAACCTGCCATAAGTGTCACACTGAAGAGTCATACAAAGCTGTAGCTGCTCCATTAAGCTTCTGAGCATGCTCAGAAAAATTTCTGGCCCGCGCTGGGAAGCTGTGGATTGCTGCGGCACACCCACCGCGATCGTACCATGTGACACCCAGGAGTCACAAAAATTATGAAAGTGTCAACTCGGCTCATACATGTTCCCCACTGTTTCCCCTGTGATCATCCTTTTCTTTCATTTTTGTCTAGATCTTTATTTATTTATTTTTACTTATTTATTTATCACTTTTTTTTATTCCTTTAATGATGTATATACAGTCCCGTTAATTTAGGGGAAAATTATAAATGAATTTGGGGTGGTGGGGGGGGGGAAACACATGCACACACAGGGAGGGGGACAATTAACATTTGTAATTATTTTTAATTGTTAAACATCATAACTCAATGAGATGATTCTGAATTGGATCACACCTGGCGATAAAATAGTGTCTCATTACAGTGGGCACACCTGGACACACCTCTGTAACAAGCAAGAAGAGTTCACCTGAAGATATACGTGACCTGTGGCTCTGACTGCAGACCACACTGTTATACCGTGTCATGACCTACATACGCATTAATGCAGAAGTAGAGAGCAGACCTAACACACACACACACACACACACACACATCTTTTTACACATGACTGGAGTTCACAGAGGATTTTATGGAATTGATTGAACACAGATTCCACACACATTTCTGTGAACTGTGTCGTTCGCGTGCCTGAAATCAGTTCCAGTCCCCAGGCACTAGTTAGTAACTTATTACGAGCTGAATCTCACAGGTGAGTCGACTCAGGTGGCCTCAGCTGGAACAGATGTTTAGTGTAACTCCTGTTGCTGTTCTTTTATTGTAAACTACATCTCACCACTTGAGGCTGGGATTGTTCTTTGTCTCAAGAACATTTGTTCTAAGGTTACGATAAAATGTTGTTCTGAGGCAGCTTTAGGTCCCAGAAGACGACGGCGCGAAGCTCAGAGAGAGGGAAACCCCATGCTGCTAAAATAATGTCTTGAATAAAGTCCAGTGTATTTATTAATTCTCACCATAAGATTACAATAAACCAAATGTAAGACAGTGAAGCCTCCCTATTTCGATCAATGTTTCCTAATTTCAAGCTACATTTTCAGAACTTGCTTCCAAATAAAAAAATATTCTAGCTGCACAAATGCTTAAAGTTAGCAAAGGTTAGCTGGTGTCATCCGTCAGCACCATTCACCCGAGATTTGACCAAACCCTCACAGAACCTTAATTAGGAAGCGTAAATGTACAGTAGAACATTCAGTAGGCAGATGAATCACGTCACCTTTGGAAGACTTTTTGCTAATTGTAAGCATTTATTTCTGGTAAGAATCTAAATTACCTGCCAATAGAATGAGAAAAGTAGCACTGACAATAGTAAAATATGTCCAGACAAGATGCTTTAGTGTAATCTTATATAAAGAAATTGTAGATGCATTACACTTGCACTGTAATGTTTATTCCTAGTGTAGACTGACTGTCCAATGTGTCTCCAGGTCCTCCTGTAGCTGCGATCCCAAACACGCCGAATAGGGTTTAAGAAAGAACCTAGCTTAGCCTCCACCTTGTTCTGAATGGCTCCAGGTGTCTAACTGAATGCAAAGCTATTTATAGCGGATCACGACAGTGTCAGCTCACTACACGTGCCAAGGCCATGTGGAAGAGTGCACGCTTTTGTGGAAATATCACAGACTTTCATTGTGAAGACAAACTTTAAACACATGATCAGGATTTGTGATTGTCTCTTAACTTCATCAGAAATATATTAAGACTGATTGTTAGGCCGGTGAATTCATTACAGTTTTATTTGCGTTAACACAAACTTGGTTTAATAACATTGTGAGGACCGGAGCATAAACGTAGATACAGTGTGCACGCTGGTTGTTGTTATCAGCGAAGTTAAGTGAGTCATAAATGAATCAGATGTTTGCCTTTATTGCTCAGTGGCACATGGCCAGGCGGTCGTGCTGAGGGGTGGAGTAGTGGTGTGTGTGTGTGTGTGTGTGTGATAGAGCGAGCCCCTCTACTAGAAGGGAAGTGAGTCCGGAGGCATGTCTGGGCACGTCCTTTTTTTCTTTTCCTTCAAAGCACCTGTTGATCTTCAGCACTTTATTCTTTTTCTTGGAATATGCCTTCATTAGCTCACTGAATTTTCCACACATTCTCTCAAAACCGCATCACCTTGGAGGCAATCTCCTTCCTCTAACTCCTGTTAGACGTTCACTTTCTGTAGCAGAACCAAACCCACAGGAGCATAATGGTGCGGGAAAGCAGCGCCTGTGTTCGAATCAGTGAGATGAGCCTGAAGGGCGTGTTTCTTTGCCATCAGGGGCACAGCAGACTGGTTCGGGGTTAGCAAGGATGGCGACGCGACACAGAAATGGCAAAGAAAGAGTCTGCGCCACTGCAGTCTGCGCTACGGTAAGCTGAAGCCTCAGGTGCTCCGGGAGATGGAACTTCCCAGCCAGGACAACATCTCCATGACCAGTACGGAGACACCGCCGCCTCTCTATGTACCTACGTCCCAGCACGGAATACCAAAGGTACACGTTTTGAAGATTAAACATATTTTAGATAAATCAAAGGATTTGACATTCCCTGCCGATTATTTCTGATGGACCTCTTCCTCGAGAACATCCATTAAATTAAGTTTACTTTCTGCCCAGATCGTGGACCCGTTGGCGCGTGGACGGGCCTTCCGCATGGTGGAGGAAGTGGACGGTTACAGCGTGCCCCATACGCCCATCACACCCGGTGCCACGTCTCTCTGCTCCTTCACCAGCTCACGATCCGGTCTCAACCGGATCCCTCGCAGACGCAAGCGTGAATCTGTGGCCAAGATGAGCTTCAGGGCAGCAGCTGCCCTCGTCAAGGTGAGTCAAGATTAGTCTCCAGACTCTCTCGGGGCTCAGTGATACTGATTAAAACAGCAGCATGAGCAGAGATAAACTGGTGGTAAAGTTTAGAAATAGTAATTCTCTCAGGGAAAACCAATGGAGCACAGTTGATCCTCCTCTGTAGGTGGGAGCGATGGCCCTCAAGCGCTGCGCTTGAGTAAAGGTCATAACTTGTAATTCGGAAATATTCACTTCTGAAACCTATTGCACTGACGCTGCTGGTCACTGAGTGGAGGATATACGAGGTGCTAATAAAAACTAACTCCAAGGCATCTGTTTTGTTTTTCCACAGAGGAGAAAAGTTATGTTCTGATGTCTTCCTGTGAAGTGCCTTATCCATATCCATACCCCTTGAACTTTTTGTCACGTTACAACCACAAACGTAAATGTATTTTATTGGGATTTTATGTAACAGACGGACACAAAGTGGAGGTCTTTTACATAAAATCCATTCCTTTAGGTAGAAGTAAGATAATGTCCAGCACGTGCTTTTATTATGAATCCTGTGTGTATTATTTTTTTCTTTTCTTTTTTAGGGACGCTCGTTTAAAGAAAGCACGCTGCGGCGGGTTCATAGGCGCAGCTTCACCCCGGCCAGCTTCATCGAGGAGGACGTGGTGGATTTTCCAGATGAGTTGGACACGTCCTTCTTCGCAAGAGTAAGTCAGAAATCATTAAAGCGCTGACAGTGTCTGTCTCCTTATTAAACTCTTAATAAGGAGACAGAAACTATTATATTATTATATTAATATATTATTGTGCTGGTGCATGGAGTTCCTCCAGCGCAGGTCTGTTCTGTTGATTTTTTTTCTGCTTGTCAGTTTGAGTTGGTGTACACATGGGTGGTGTCGATGTCAGGTTACATTACTTGCCGATCAAAAGGAGCCGTCTGCTTGTTAGCGGTCTGCTTAATCTCAAATTAAACTGTAAAAATAATTAAACATAACACAGAGTTAAGTGAAGTACGTCTCGCTTAAGGCTTTAGTATTAGACATGCTGTCTCCTGGTCGTACGTAGTCGCACCTCCACCTTCTTCACCTCACCTCCCACAGGACGTCCTGATGCAGGAGGAGATGTCGACGTTTCATGACGAGGTGTTCGAGTCTCCTTCTGACTCCACCACCAAGGACGTGGACAGCAAACAGTTGGACGAATCCGAGCTGACGGGCAGCGCACTAGACAAGAACGAACTCGAGAGGAGTCACCTGATGCTGTGAGTCTGCATACGCTGGTTTAATCAGCACAGTGTAAACGAGTCTGTGATTATAAAGGCAGAAGTCAGCGATTTACTTTAAGACGAGCCAAATAATAAGACACATCGTTATTTTAACAGACCTCTAGAGAGAGGCTGGAGAAAAGCCAAGGAGGGAACTCCGGCGCCACCAAAAGTCCGGCTAAAACAGGAAGTGGTCAGCGTGAGCGGGCAGAGGCGAGGGCAGCGGATTGCTGTGCCCGTCAAGAAGCTGTTTGCAAGAGAGAAACGGCCGTACGGGCTCGGCATGGTGGGCAAGCTGACCAACCGGACGTACCGCAAACGCATAGACAGCTACGTGAAAAGGCAGATTGAGGATATGGACGACCACAGGTACATTGTTTTGTCCTGGTTTTCTTAAACTGTTCCTTGAAAATGAAATTCTTGGCAGTTCGAGCTACTGTGTAGTTTATGACTTGTGCCAGACTATCTGTGAACCATGTGGTAATGTACCCAAGAAGCCTCCTGATCTGCTACAATGTGTCTGCGCATTGCCCCCAGTGGCTGAAATACGTCACTAAATTGAGTCTAATATTCGTCCAATATTCGTCCAAGAGTTAAGAAAAGTGACACTTTAAATAAATGGGGAGTGTTTAAAACATTAAAAACATAAACCTTGTTAAGTTAGCACCTTATTTTAACTTTTTAAAGATTCGCTGTTGCAATTATACCAGTGATCAGTTGGCAGTACCAATGTTGTCCACTAGAGGCAACGAAATGCACACACAATGTCTGAACCGTGTGCTAATGAATGTTTGCCCACTTTAGCACAAATGCTAAACCTCGCTGGTATATCAGGAGCTGTGTTTGTGAAAGTTCAGGAAAGTTTTTTAGTTAAACAGTAGTTCTGCATATTTTTGGATTCTAAGATGCATTACAAATAACAACATGCTTACAATTTTCCAAAAAACTACAAGAATCAACCTACAAATAACTTGTGCACCGTTCAGTATTTTACCTAAAAAATTTTTTTTTGATGGCTCCCTAAATCATGGCGAGCTGTACCAAATTCTGACCAACTTCCTGATGGTTTCTGATGAACCCTATGTTCAGGTTTAGGGTTAAACATCTGGAATGTGTGAAGGACCCCTTAGCCATGTGACATTAATGGAGATCCTCTGTTTCTTTAAATAATGACATAACTTCATGGTTGCATGTGTCTGACACGAGTATGAGATGGTAAACTTGTAAGTCTTTTTTTTTCAGGCCTTTCTTCACCTACTGGATCACGTTTGTCCACCTCCTCATCACTATTCTGGCTGTGTGTATTTATGGCATAGCACCCGTGGGCTTCTCTCAGCACGAGACGGTTGATTCTGTGAGTGCAAAGCATTTAATTTATTTATTTAATTTCAAGTTTTAAACCAAAATCATGGTATGGAGGTACGACTTTGTGGTTTTTGTATTTCGAAGGTTTTAAGAAACAAAGGTGTATATGAGAATGTCAAGTATGTGCAGCAAGAGAACTTTTGGATTGGACCAAGCTCGGTATGTTGGCCGTCACTCCACATGATGTATAAATAAATCCTGGTGGTGTTTGTGTTCTTATGGTTCTTTCATTTACCACCATCAGGAGGCTCTGATCCATCTGGGAGCCAAATTCTCACCCTGTATGCGACAGGATGAGGAGGTGCACGCTCAAATCCTGAAGAAACGTGAGATCGAGCGCAACTCTGGCTGCTGTGTGCGCAACGACCGTTCGGGCTGCCTGCAGACGTCTGAGGAGGAGTGTTCGGTAAACTCCTACCGCTCTCAGTGTTATAAACTCGCTGATATTGATGAGAACAGACACTGCCTTCAGAGAGCATGAATAGCATCTGTAATAAGATCTGTGCTGTAATAGTAATATAATATAAAATGTATATACAAAGTTTTTACTCTCAGAACTGTGTTCTGTTATTCTGTACAATCAAAAGTCCCGCTTTGACTCGAACTGTGCTGCATACAATGGAACCTTGGATTACGAACATACTTCGTTTCGGAAGCGGGCTCATATTTCAAAACTCTTGTAAATGTAAACTTAAATTATTCATTCCACAGCCCAAAAAAAATACAACTTTTACACACACGCATACAAACACAAAATAAAGGATGCACACACATGTGGTCACAGTGTTATAGTAAACAGTACACGCGTGCACGGATGTTGATTAAACCAGTAAGAGACGTGCACTAAGACCCAGCAGGGGAGACGATTACTCACAATTCTGCAGCGCAAGAGAGAGAAAAACCGTTGGCTCAGTTGTGATCACGTGGCGCTTGGCATCAAAACAAGACGCGCATGCATGATACATGGTACTCGTAAATCAAGACTTGTTCGTTTTCCATGTCAAAATTTATTACAATTTCTTTTTCTTGTCTTGCGGGAACATTCGCAAACCGCGGGTAGCTAGAAAATTTCAGATGGCATTTAAACCTGAAATGTCTGAATGGTTGTGCGTTTCTTGGATAGTTGTCTTGAGGTCTACACAGAGTTCCAGGCTGCGACATGACTTTTCTTCTGGTCTTGTATGAATTGTGAATTGTGAGAACTTACACACAAGTACACTTGAATTTGCCACAAATAGACACCAGTCAAGCTCCAAAGGCGTTTGAAGATAAGGAAAGCAAAAAACTCAACTTGCAATCATTGTAGATCAAGTTAATGAAATATGTAATTTAATAAAGTGTGTGAAAACTGAAGAGGTTTGAACTCCGCCTTATTGCTCTGTATCTGTAGATGTTGCTTGCAGTTTCTGGTACCGTTAAGATAATAACTGCCGCTTAACCATGGGGACGTTTTTAATAGAGTTCAGCACGCAGTGTGATTTTAGGACACGGCTGGTGATCGTAAACGAGCCTGTGACTCAGTCTCGCTGTTTTACCCTCTCGCTTTTTCTTAGAGCACACTGGCCGAGTGGGTGAAGTGGCCCAAACACGACAGCACTCCACTACTAGATGGCAAACCGCGCAGCTACGGCTCCGTTTGCCATCAGGACCCCAGGTGAGGTAAACGGCTGTCCCCGTGAACACGTGGGTCTGTATGATTTACACACTGTGGTACTCATGGTCTGAATAATTGTGTGGGGATTTTTGTGCAGGATTTGTCTGGAGCCAGCGTCTGTAGCGCCGCACGAGTGGCCTGATGACATCACCAAGTGGCCGGTAAGTGTGACGGCACAGCTGATGTGGAGCCGTACTGATGATTGTTATTATGTACAGGTACACTGTCTGACCAAAAGAAAGTCATCATATGGGTTTAAATAAGAAACTGCTTAGGAGACTGTAACGGGATAATTATTGCAATTATTAATACGTTATAGCTGCGTGTGCAATTTTTTAAACACACACAATGTGATGAGAACTCACAGGGTTGGGACTAAACCGCTGTGTGTCCGTGAGACTCATCGGAAAAAAGCCTCTAGTTTACTAGGGAGCATAAAGACTGGACTTTGGAGCGATTAAAAAAGGTCATGTGACCAGATGAGTCCAGACTGACCCTATTCCAGAGTGATGGGCGTGTCAGGGTAAGAAGTGAAGGACATGAAGCGATGCTCCCATCATGCATAGTGTCCACTGTACAAACCTCTGGAGACAGTGTTATGATCTGGGGTTGATCAGTTACTCAGGTCTAGACTCAGTAACGTTATGGGGCAATAAAATGAAGTCAGCTGACCACCTGAATGTACAGAATCACCAGAGTATCACATCTATGGAGGTTTAATTCTCTGAGTGTGTGTGAGAGAGATTCAGGGAGCGTAAGGAATCACTTTCACACATGAACTGAACAACACAGAGTCCTGAGAGTGTTTAGGACTTGCTGGAGAAAAATGAATAAACCTCTAAAGGTCCTGTAAATAAACATTATGATCTTGTATCAAGTTGGTGTCTAATGAAATATTAAAGTGTGTGAGTGTTTTTTGGACCGTTAGAGGATTGTAGAAGGAGATGAGTATAGCACAGATTTAGCCCTGTGTGGTTTATGTGTGTGTTTGGTGATGAGATGAGGTTTTTGTGGTCGTGTGATTCTGAAACTGTGATGTTCACTTTAGATCTGCACCAAGTACAACACTGGCAACCACACTAACCTTCCCCACATTGACTGCACCATCACCGGCCGGCCGTGCTGCATCGGAACTAAAGGGAGGTGAGGTCAGCCTTACCTGTGTGCGTGTGTGTGTGTGTGTGTGTGTGTGACAAGCTGTACAAGAAGTATGAACGTAGTGAGCCACTCTGACTTGCTGCTCGCTCTGTGCAGGTGTGAGATCACGTCACGGGAATACTGCGACTTCATGAACGGATTTTTCCACGAGGAAGCGACGCTGTGTTCACAAGTAAGATTGTATTATTAATTTTTTTAACTACGATTGAAGTATTACAACAGGTATTTAATTATTCATCCATTAAAAAGGACGAAAGATTATAGGAACAAAATCACCATGAAACAAACTTGGCGAATAATTCGCTCCTATCACACAGGACACTTTGCTGCTCGCTGATGTGTAAATAATTTCTACAGCACCACCTGTAGGACCATAGAGGAACTGCAACCTCTAATAATGCCTCGAAATAAATAAATAAATCGATTTTGAAGTATGGGGCGCGATGGATTTTTCAGAAATTGCCAGAAAAGCAAATAATTGTGCTACGTGACTAAGTGGATTTTTCTCCTGTCTGTACTGAGTCCCGACGCTTCTGGTGTAAGGAGAGTGTTTTTTTCTCAGCGCTCATTAAGGCCGCGTTAATCCGTGCAGAATCTCTGTTTACCGTGACTGCTGTCTGAGCGTCATACTAAGACAGCCGTAGGATGTGTGTGTGTGTGTGTGTTAGATTTCCTCACAGTCATATAGGTTTTTGTGTGTGTGATTTTTTCAGCACTGCTCGTCCGGTCTGACGCGTGTCTCTGTCTCTGTCTCCAGGTTCACTGTATGGATGACGTCTGCGGCCTGCTGCCGTTCCTCAACCCTGAGAAACCGGACCAGTTCTACCGCTTATGGCTCTCTCTCTTTCTACACGCTGGGTGAGTTTATATAAATATAAAAATACAAAATAAAAAAAACTTTCTTTTACAGGGCAGGGCTGTTATAAGCTTTAAAAAAATTGCAATACATCACTGAATAATTGTTTATTTTTTTGATTAACTATTTAAACTAATGTATTTAATTTATTGGATAATGGACGTACTGTATCTCACACTCCCTTTATTTCACTCCTCCTCCAAACACACAGTTTAAGTGTTTATGTAAATGAGCTATTTCTGAGCCACGCCCCCTCATGCACAGTTGAGCAGACCTGAGCAACAAGCCGGGGGAGGGGCTCTTCTTATATGATGTCACATGAGGGCTTTCATGTAATTGACTTGTTTCATTACAAAAAGAAAAAAATGACAAAAATCTAGGAATCTATTTGTTCCTCATCTGCACATGAACACTAGAGCTGCAGCTTCATGTACATTTAGATTTATTGAATTTACCTCTGAAAGCTGGGTCGCCTCCACACACGTTGATGTTGCTGTTTGGTTCGTGTTTGACCAGGGAATCTAATGAAAGCTTTGTGTAACTGAGTTGTTCTGATTCAGTGGCGTCTAAGCGTCTGAGCCTCGTCTAATCTGTTCTGAACCTGGACCATGATTAGGAGAGTGCTCGCTCACTCATCTCCCGATTCCCTCTCGCTCAGCACGTTCCACAGCTTGGCCCACGTGCACGTGCCTCACATGACACACACACACACGCTTCTCCACACAGCCACTCCAGTTTCCTCTTTGAGCTCATTTGGCCCAAAACAGCTCTGAACGTCTCAGGGCATCAGTGACGTCACGTTTTTAAACACAGACTGGAACAGAATTGTGCTGAGTTCTAGTCCTCCAGGTCTGGGACTGGATTTGTGTAAAAGCAACATTCAGAAATCCACCCAAAGAAAGTGACCTGCTCTAAGACTCTTATCTCTTCCTCTATGTGTGTGTGTGTGTGTGTATATGTGTGTGCATTACAGGATTTTGCACTGCCTCGTTTCGGTGATATTTCAGATGACCATCTTGAGAGATATTGAGAAGCTGGCCGGTTGGCTGCGTATCTCCATCATCTACATCCTGAGCGGCATCACGGGGAACCTAGCGAGTGCCATCTTCCTGCCCTACAGAGCCGAGGTGCCCGCGACACGCCGTCTTGATGTCTGATGGTGTATAATTACTGCAGGTGTGTTTTGGTTCTGACACAGCTCTCTGTCCCTCCGTGCCCAGGTCGGTCCTGCAGGGTCGCAGTTCGGCATCCTGGCGTGCCTTTTCGTGGAGCTCTTCCAGAGCTGGCAGATCCTGGCACAGCCGTGGCGGGCGTTTGCCAAGCTCCTGTGCGTGGTGCTGTTCCTCTTCGCCTTCGGCCTGCTGCCCTGGATCGACAACTTTGCCCACATCTGCGGCTTCGTGTCGGGGTTCTTCCTGTCGTTCGCATTCCTGCCCTACATCAGCTTCGGCCGCCTGGACATGTACCGGAAGCGCTGCCAGATCCTGGTGTCGCTCACTCTCTTTGTGGGCATCTTCTCGGGTTTCGTGGTGCTGTTTTATGTCGAGCAGATCAAGTGTGAGTGGTGCGAGCTGCTCACCTGCATTCCCCTGACAGACAAGTTTTGTGAGAAGTACGACCTGAATGCACATCTCCACTGACAGAGACGCGAGGAAGATGAGGCAGGACTTTGAGACACAGAGAGACAGGTCCATTTGGTTCTGGTTCTGTTCCAGCTTTGGATGTGAAAGCGCCTGTAGAACTGCCCCACGGCTCCTCCTGACGCATGGACGATGACAACATGGACGATGCTTGTGTTGTATCTTTTTTTCCTCTCTTACTGTACGTTGCAACGCCAGTTTTGACCACTTGGATGAATCTTAAGAGATCGCCGTCACCGCCGCCACTAACACCTCCCCCCACCCCCACCCCCTTTCTCCTGGTAGTTTTTTATTTTTAGTTTTCTTGTCTGTTATTGTTCATCTGTGAAACACGGAGGCAGCCACGAGCGTCTCTTACACATACTCCGAGACGCCCAGAGACAGAGACAGAGAGAGAGAGATTATAAGCACTGGTACCACAAACAGAAGAATAGGTATTACTAGATGTATTATTTTTTACTTTTCATATTTTATCGTGCCACGAAATCAGGCGAAGGTTTTAGTGTTCAGATATAACCTCAGATGTTTTTCCAGGGACATAAAAGAAAAACAATCGGAACCACCAGTGCCTTGGTAAATCCTACCGTATTTTGGTTACGTGTCGAGCACTCAAATGTTATTCTTTTATTTGTGTACTGCTTCAAATGGAGTAATGATGAAATGTTTTATTAAGGGTAGCGTTTTAGCTACCCTCATGATTACTTGTTACAAAATACAGCTTGAAACACTCTTCACCTCATCGTGGTGTCTGTCTGGTTCTTGTTCCATGAATAAAAAGGAAAAAAAGGAGATGTGACACAACATAAAACCATACGGTGCTGACAAAACCGTTCGAGTCAAACTGGGACTGCTTGTTAATGAAGGCTGTGAATAAATCTGTGTGTAGTTTTTGTATGTCAGGTGCCAGGCTTTGTCTGAGATCTATTGATCTACAGATTATGTTCTCATGAAGGCCACGGTCGCCTTTAATCATGGCGCTCTCTGATCAACACACGAGAAACAGAGAAATGATGAGCAACACACAATTGAAATCGTTGTTTTATTAGGTCTGATTACTTTTTAAATGATCCTAACAAAAAAATCTTTAAAAATATTTTATCAATCCAAAATATAACACTTTTAGCAGCTCAAACTCATGGCCACAGACGCTCTCCTGAGACACCAACAATCTCTTGTCTTTCCGAACTTTATTTTATAAACTTTTTTGTAATGTCTCAATTTTTCATTTAGATTTTATATAAGAGAATTAAATATAAATGTAAAAAAAATTATATAGAATCGTATAATTATAATTCTAACTCATCTTTGTCCAAGTCAAGCAGCATGCGTTAATGAACTTAATAAAGGAAACTTAAACTTTTGAGGAGGCGGGAAAAAAAAAGACGGAAAAAAGAAATCAGTATACTGTTGTTACAATACAATATACTGTAGCACAATACAAAACAATATACCAGAACAGTATCCTGTATATCATACCAGTATGTCCAGTAGTGAAGGGACGCACCAGGAGACAGACGATTTCATCACGATTCCCAGGTGCTGATTCACTTTGCGTTGCTATTTTGTAAGTATCATGATATCACCAAATTATCCTGATTCGATACTATTTTGTTTATCACAATTCATTGCCAATGTGTAAATAGTTTAAAGCACCACCTGTAGGATCACAGTGGAACTGCAACGTTTTACCAACTCACATGTTAACGTATACAGTATAAATGATAAAATTATGTTAAAAATACATTTCAGAGTCGTGATACCGAACAGAATCGATTGTTCTCCCTGTGTAGTTAAATCTGTACAATGCAATGCTTACAGAATCATTTAAACTAAAAAAAACTGTACACATTAACACATTCTGTCATTTCATTGCCACCTTTTGTGCCATTTATATTACGATGTGCAGAACGACCATCGATTATTTCAGTCCTCGCTTTGGATTCCACTCATCAGGATGACACAAAGGCCTTTAATTCTTTCCTGAGTCTTCAGAATAACGCCCACAATCTGAGCGTCAGTGTCCTGTATTGTACAAACACACCCCTGCCAGCGGTTTCAGCAGTCACTCTTGCGCCGCGCGTAGGCCAGGCCTGCGAGTGTGTGTTCCATCTCTCTGAAGCGCAGAGCTCCTACTGTGATGGCTGAAGGCCCTTTCTCCTTAAAGCCAGCCTTCTTGTAGAAAGGCACGAGAAACTTCTCGCACACGAGCAGGGCTCGGCGCAGACCCGGAAGGCAGCGCAGGTACTGCAGGTAGCGCCACAGCAGGATGGAGCCTTTCCCCTGCTGGCGGCAGTGCCGGTGCACAGACAGCACGTGGATGTGGACAGTAGGAGTGTTGGGGACGTGACGTGTTAGAGCCTCCTGTTGGAAAAGACAAACACAGGTGGATGTGTGTGTGTGTGAGGACATCACACTTGGGTATGAGGGTTGCAATAAAATAAAACATATAAGGCTGTAGAAAAAAAATACAGTGTGTGTATCTCTGTCCTTATTTAAAAAATGTGCTGTTCAGTACTGTGCATTGCCTGACAACCGAGTGCGCCCTCTGGTGGTGAACAAGTTGATAAGCATGTGAGAAATATTACGAACAACAAACATTATCGGTTAATACATTTTCAATTGGTTAAACTCTTAACAATAGAGTTAACGATTATTCATTACCATCGCTAGCTGGTTGTAATGTATGAGTTTATTAAAGCAGAGGAACACTAAGTGGTAAAAAAAAAAAAAAAAAAAAAAAAAACAGCCCTGGGTTTCTTCTCTGATAACTTTGACTTCCAATTAGATAGGGTTGTTAGGAGACCACCTTCCCGGACCCTCCTGATCCACCATTTTTACCCTTAGAGATTTGTTTTAGTTTACCCCAAGGTTTAACTCCCATCTGTGCTTTTAGAATCTTCCAAATATGTACAGAGTGAATTCGTTATAAGACTTTTCGTGGTCATGACCTTCACACACCCCCACAATATTCTAACATTTCTCTAAATAAATAAATAAATCAGGCTGTAGAGAAGAGAACCTTTAAAAGAACAAACGCTGTGTTAACACGTGTCTAATAGAAGAGTGCTGTCTGATCTGTACACGTTACCTGTGTTAGTTTCTCCTTGTCCCAGCCAGACCCGATGATGAAGCCCACCAACTGTCCCTCCTCAAACCAGCCCATGGACAGCTCGGGACACTGATGTAAGAAGTTCAGCACCTCGTCCAGTGTGAGCGGACACTCGCCGGACACTGAGATGAAAGCTACGTACACACACACAGACACACAGACAAGTCTTCACTCAGAGCCAGATTAACCTCAGCCTAGGGTTGAGTCCTGCGCTTAAAAACCAGCGAGTGAGCGGCAGGTCCGAGGCCGGTGAGAGAGACGTCTGAGAATAATGGACGGATTGTTTCAGGCTGGCAGGAAGGATACAGTGACTTATAGTGTATAATCACTCTTATAGCCTCAGATTCTGTTCTTGGTGTTGGACAGGAGAGAAACCTGATCATGTGTTTCTGAACTCAGCTCTAATCAGTCTGGTCATTCTCCTCACCATTTTTTTTTATTCTGCTCTGATTATTTTTTTGTATTTAGCTCAGAACATCGACAGGGTCAGTAAAGCTCGTGACCTGTGGATTCATGGTTTAATGTGTGATGTTGCTGCCATGTGATCGGCTGAGAAGGTGTACAGACGTTTCGGTTAAATATAATGTAATAATCTGTAATATACAAATAATACGGTGGAGCTGACTCCAAACTTCAACAACTTCAAAAAGTTTAATCAGTAATTTAAAGATAGAGGTTCCTCTGTGTCAGGCCGCTCCTTACCCTCTCTCTCGATCTCGAACACGCTGATGGCGTCCTGTGGCGTGAGGTTGCGGAACTCACTGGCGGGAAGCGTGTGGCGTCGCTGGCGCACATGACTGGGCACGCTCAGGGGCATCTTTAGGAAGAGTAAAGAACTCAGCTACTGGGGCATCATCATCATCATCATTCACAACTTCAGTTCCATCAGTGTCTCGTACTGCCGACTCTCTGTCTGCTCTGACACTTTTTTCTTCTTCTCTTGAGCCTCTCTCTATCTCTCTTGGTCCAGCCCACTCGCCCAACCCTGCTCCTCTCACCATGCCCTCTCTCGACCCCAGTCCTGATCCCCTTAAACGTCGCCCTCTAAAGAGGGACGGATGGACACAAGCGCACGTGAGTCTTAAGAGCCGTGGGTGTCAGGTGAGCTGATGCAGCTCAACTTGTCTGAGTAACACGATTAACCTCAAAACGAGACAAACGAGACACAGGCAGAGAGACACACTAGGGAAAGGTTACGTCCTTTCAGGTAGCTCCAGGACTCCAACATGGACCAGAGTGTGATCACTTTATTTATTAAATCATATCAATCATTCATGACTAATTAGAATTGTTTAAGCACAATCATTGTTTAATTAATGTCTGATTAAAGGTCATGATGTCATGACTGGAGCTGAACCCTCGGCCCTAAGCACGTAAGGACAGGTGGGTCGGTGTCTTCTGGTGGAGTCCAGTACACACACACACACAGACAGAAAGAGATAAGCAGATTGTGGGAGATTTCTGTAATGCAAAGAGGTTTAGTGAAGAAGCTAAGACTGACACCTCTTCAAGATATTTTCACCATCACACTTAATCTTGCTTATGTTAATTTATATTGCTTTAAGAAAAAGTATTTGCATTTTGGGCCCAAAACAAGGTCAAATATTGGTACAGCGGTACCTCGGCATACAAGTTTAATCCGCTCTGGAGGCGAGTCCTTAAGGTGAAATGTTGTATTGTGAAACACAGTGTCTCATAGGAAATAATGTATATGCAGATAATCCGTTTCAGCCACCAAACAATATTACCAATATTACCAATTTTTAACACTATAATTATATTTTTGCATTTAAAAACAATTGAAAATTAACAGTAAACCTCACTTAACTTTAATTTATGATTCCTCTTGGCAACAACTGCTTTAAAAAACAAACTGAAAGTGGCTCCCGTTTCTTCTTGCTACGTCTTCACTAAATCTTACACAAAATGCAAAAAAACGAACAAAAAATAATGTAAATCAGCTTCATTTGACTTTCCACTGACGTAGATAAGTTTTGATCGGTTTCAAAAGGCGTAACATTTGTGTGCCAATTTGCCGCTATATTAACTTTAATGAATTGAACTATAAAAGGGGCTGCTGTTTGGTTTTTCCCGTAACACTACACACTTAAACTTCTTTTAAATACTGCATAAAAGAACACTGCATTAATAATTAGACACTTCGTTGTAGGTTTTAAAACAGTTTGCTTTGTGTTGTAGCACTCAGGGATTTATTTGATTTCTCAACATAAGATCGAGTCCTAGTTTAGTTGTTTTCTGCATTAAAAATGACGAGAGGTATAATTATTGAAGAATTAATTTTATTGGTCATTCACATGCACTTGTACACTGCACACTTAAACACATCATGGAGTTAATGTTGAGTTTGAGAAGCACAGCTGAGCCGACATTAACATCCTGGATACCAGGCCGATAAGATTACAAGGAGGTACGAGAAGGCACGGTGGATCGTCAGGGGTGAAACAGCACGTCGTCAGAGATCAGAAACAGTGTTAAATACAGATGTACAGAGATCGTCTTTATTTACACTTCATGCAGAGCTTCGTCTGGTGTTACGCTAAAGCCACACCCGTACTGTGTATGCACTTTTATACAGCCTTCACATGTTCTCTACACACCCCAAACAAGTATTAATGAATATAATTATTTAATATTGTGGCTGATTACTTCATCATAAAACACTGGGAAGCCATTTTAGAAATACTCACTTAGTATCATAACACCGGTCTAGAGTGTAAAGCTGAAAGAACACACCAAACCACACCACACACACACCTCTTTCCAACAGATGTGTTCTTTAATTACGAGAACTGAACAACAGAGCCTCTTTATAAAGGCAGGCACACACATACACACCTCGTATGCATAATGCTGCATTTACAAAGCATCTGCGTGACGACGCACATCGCAGTGCGGCCAATCGGCGGGAACGGAACGGACACGTGAGGACACTCGGCCCACTGCACACACCACGTGCCGATCTCTCCTTCACACCTACATACGGTAAAGGAATGACTTCATACACACTCCAACGTGACATAGTGTCATAGCTTATACAGGAAGTATACACGCAGGAGGAGGTGCAGCACACACACGTCAAGCCGGATATATTTGGTCATGAATCTGATAAAGCTAAAGTCTGTACACTACATATACGCATCTTAAACAAGGAAGAAGGTCCGGGACTGGCCTCCGTATCAAATTCATTAAGTTACAGGTTATTGTATTATACACAAATATCTTCAATATTTCTAGATTATAAATTAACACTGTTTACTTTATATAAAAAACAAAACAATATTAAATTGTGCTTTAAATATGAACGATATCAGGGTTAGTGTTAAATCTGTAGTAATACTTGTAAAATTTAGATTCTTCCATTTAATAACTAAAAGCTACAATCCTAACTTCAGGAAACAAGAATAAATCCTCTAGTTCTCCCTCATTTCTTAGGTTGTTGTACAGTATGCTAGGATGGATCTGACAGCGCTGTTAAATAAATAAACTGCACAAAGAAACAAACTTTATCTCTTAATCTGCATAAAACAAAAGTAGATCAAAAACACAGAAAAAGCGACTAGACACCGGATTTGGTGAGCGGAGCTGAAGAAGACGGAGGTTTGTGCTGGGCTGAGGGGGGAGACGGAGGTCGAGGTCCAGTCATTCATCCTCCATGTGCAAAGAGCTCATGGGACAGAGCAGCGGCTGGCTAGAGCTGCTCGTGCTCCGCGTGATCAAACTCTCCATGGAGCCTGACAAACCTGCAGGGCAGAAACGTGTGCGTGTATGTTAAGTCAGTTTTTAAACACAGACGCCGTGATGTAACTCAACATTTTCGAGACCACGATTTGTCTAGTAGGAGGTTTAGAGGAGAACATGAGGACAGACAGAAAGGCCTACATACCAGAGTTACTCTTCCATACCGATAGAGCAGGAATCAGGACCTAGAGCTGCTCGGGTGCGAAGCCACAGGCAGAGAAAAAAAAGAACGCAAGCAAACAAAAGTAGGAAGAAGAGGAGAAAGCACACAGGTTAAAGTGATTTGGGGAGGCTGCTAGAAAAACTGCCGAAGAGGAACAGACTGATGAAACACACTGCCAACTAAGCACACAGCGCGAGGAGGAGCAAGAGATGGAAATTTTTTCCAGAATTAGAAACACTGCTCACCGGGTGGGTCGCTCTCAGCTTTGGTCAGGCTGCTGCGCTCGCTGATACAGTCGGGTATCATCTCCCCCTCAGAGTTCACCCTGTCGTCTGCACACACACACACACACACACACATATATTAACAGTACATCACACAAAACACCAATCGCAAAGATCAAACAACCTAAAGTGTGTTAAATTCAATGATGTCAAACGTTTCTCTTTTGATGTCTGTCAAGATTACATCCTGTATATCACCATATAAAGTTCACATAAACTCAGTGTGGAACTTAATTAAAATAAAATTTTTCTTTTATTTTCCCCTGTAAGCACAGGCCCCATGTACGTTTGTACAACACAAGTTCTGGTGATGCAATAAAGAAAAGGAAAACATTCCCAGATGGGGGAAAATGAAGTCAAAGCGGGACTTTTGAGCAGGTCTTGAGAGTAAAAACTCCCTTAATTTTTTCTATATAATCCCCTGATACACTAATGCACTTATCACAATGTTTTTACTACTGCTTGGTAGCAAGGTTTCTTAGTACAGGCTTTTTTTTTTTTTTTAAGGTTGACTGTGTTCTAAAAACATGACCTGCTTTATACGGCGTTATGTTACACTCTAAAGTGTGTCAAAAAACTATAATATTTCAGATTACATGCACTATGAAATTGGATCTCACTCTTTATTTTCTTTACTTTCTATCTAATTAAAAATTGGTGCCGGATCTGCGTCTGATCCCGGTCTCCGCCTGTGAAAAAAGTGAAAGACTTCTTGTGCACTTACCGTCTTCTGGAGTGAGAGAGTCAGGAGCGTCCTCTGCCCCGGTGCCCTACAAATCAGAGAGTGAGGAAGCGTGAGTGTGTGAGACTGTTAATCAGAGAAAACAGAGCTGACTGGACACCGAACCTGACCTCGGTTGGAGCTGGACTGCTCGACAGCAGGGTGTGTGCCTGTGCATCAGACATCTCCGACAGCTTCTCCTCGTCCTCCTCCTGAATCGGTGATGAAGGTGAGCACAGCGTGCTGTGGAGAAATGCAGGTTTTAAACAGGATTCTACGCTGCAGTCTTTGTGGAGTTGTGTAGGAACAGCCCCGTACCTGTCGGGTGACTTGCTGACTTTCCCTTTTGGAAGAGTGCTTTCTCCAGAGTGCTCAGGAGAGCTCAGCTGCCTGCTCTCCCCGCTCAGGCTGCCTGAAAAGTTGATCTCATCGTACAAAGGGGCTGAGGGCACACCAGGGGACATGGCGGTGAGACCATTAAGGGCCTCCAGCAGAGAAATGGGCTCGAATCCAGGAGGAACCGAGTCTGAGCTCTAATGATGGAGACAGAAAAAAAGAAACATTAGCTTGATGATCAACTATGACGTCTGTACAACTATAGTGCAGTGGGGTTAAAAACAACAACAACACACACCGAGTGCTCATCATGATCCATACTCTGAGCCAGCACGGGGCTAAAGGAGACGGGGGAGAGCGCGCCGGGCTTCTTCCTCACTGCTCTGATCTGCAGCAGGGCACGGAAAGCTAAACACACACACACACATTATATATATATATATATAACAAACAGTATTTAATCATGTATGAACCAAATGCTTATGTACAGTCCGGCTAGTACATACGGAGTCTGCAGATGGGGCAGTTGTTAGCCTGGTAGCGCAGCGTATCTGCACAGGAGTTACACAAACAAAGGTGCCTACAGGGCAGGATGAGTGTGTCCCGCAGGTCTGACAGGCACACCACACACTCGTTACTGTTGTCGCTGTTCTCGTCATCAGAGGGCTGAGGGAGGGAATCAAATGAAGGCGTTTAGCAGTTAAATTAAAACATAAAGGTGTCGATGTCAGCAAGAACACTTTTCACTTCCTGTGTCTTAGGAGATTTAGTTTGTGTCGCCATTTTCTAAATATCCCAAAATAAATAGAAAACGTTGTGGTTTGTTTTCAATTCTTTATCTAATAATTTGTAAACAGTTTAGAGCCCCACCTGTAGGATTGTAGAGGAACTGCAACGTTTTATCGCCTCAAATGCAAACATATACAGTATAAATGTAAAAAAAAAATAATAATAATTTTTTTACTGTTTTTGGAGTCAGTATGATGCATGAATTTACACACAAAGAAGGGCAATCCATTAATTTAATTCCCCCCTCATCTGTAATATATACATGTCTGGTCATTCTTGATCACAGATCACAACTTTTCATCATTTAGCCTTAGGATCGTCTACATTTACGCCTTTTAGAAGTGTTAGCACTCAAGACAGGAAATGCTAAGGGACTAAACTAGTCTGCAAGAATAAACCGATAGCATTTGTACTTCATATTTACCTTAGTCTCCTGGTTGTTCTTATTTTCGATGCCGTAGATCTCCTGAAGCAAGTAACTAACCCGATCCACCTGTAAAAACAGCCAACACGAGCATCGACACCAAGCAACGAGTCGAACTAAACTCTAACCTCGTATAAAGAATTATTCCTTCTTTTATTAATGATTTATATTACTTACAATTTGTTTCTGCTTTAGAGGTTTGACTGAGAAGCTTCCATCAACATGCTGCAGTAAAGTCAAGGACAATTAGTTTCCAACAGCTCACACACACTCACACACCGAATGTTAATGAAAGTATATTCCTTGTGTTGCTCTTTAATGGCTAGTTTAGCTCTACTCACTCTCTCAAAGGCGGCCAGCAGCACATGCGCGTGTCCCAAACAATCTGAAATGAGAACGCAGCATTTAGAGACTAGCGCCTGCGTCATTGCTAAGGTAGAACGTAAAATTGTCACATGACCACGTACCGTCTCCTTCGTCCACTACTGCCTGGATGACCATGGGAAAAACTCCTCTGTCCAGGTCAAAGTTCAGCTGGAAGGACAAGAGCGCAAGATGGAACACAGAGTTAAAACTCTACACAGGTTTACTATGCAGCATCATCATCATCAATCAGATTCACAAAAACACTGAAGATGGGCCTTAGTGATGTCAGTCTGTTGTTGTTGTTTATTGTTTCTACAGAGTATGGACACAAGTGCTACTGAAAACTTGACTCATGTCAAGACGTCTTAAACTGCGTGATGTTTTTCAAACTAACTCCTTTTTTAGAAGTTTAACAGACCTGCAGTGTGAAAACCACCACAGTGAGTCAGAGGGGCGTCTATGACTACAGGGGCGCCGACTGAATGTTAAATTATCAAGCGAGCCGACCTCAGTGTGACCATGTGTTTTACACGCGCATGCGCACTTAGGGTTTACACGTCTGTCCTGGCTGGGGACGAGTGAGACAGTAATGACTAACCCGACACACTTAAGCCCTTCTGTCTTGTGTAGGTTTACGTAATCTCTCTCTCTCCGTGCAGTGAGATAAGTGTGTGTCTAGCCACAATATTTAATTACAGCGTACTTATACAACTATATAATTACTTCATCTTTACCGTCATTTATATTAATCTGTCAATAACAGACTTGTTTATTCTATTTTGTATTTAAAGAAATTACATAAAGGCATTTTTTGTTATTCATTTTAAAAAATCCATTTACACACACGGTACACAACTTTGTTTAACCTTTGTTTTGTTTTTTTACACGATGATACAAAAGCAATACACATTTAGTAGAGACTGCACTTTGAGTTTGTGATTAAAGCTGTGAACCGATTCGTTTTGATTCACTTCAACACTGACGGGTTCTGCCGGATTTGTCAAACAGGGACAGGATTGGTTTTATTAAGAACAACTAAAAGCACCCATGAAACTTTAAAATCTTCTGTACTGTGTGTTGTTTATTGTTTACATCTCATTTCCCTTACAAATCACAGAGTACCTGTGTATGCTTCTAGTCTGTGCTATGGCTAAACTGCTGTAGAACTGCAATTTCTAAAAGAAACAGGGTTTGTGTTCGGTCATTTTAGCCAACTGCAGGCTAATTGCTCCCAGCACGTGTCAGCTAGGCTACGATGGTCGCTATCCTTGGTGTTCAGTATTAAATGCATTTCCTTAAACACATTAAACTGCTTACCCACATGTCTATACAGTCCTATCCCCCTACCTCTCCCAAAGACATTGATATTCCTTATGTCCGCCCTCACTTACGTCTTCCTCCTTCCATTCGGAAAAATTGATCTTGAAGGAGGGTAGGGAGAACTGCTGGCTCACTCCTCGCTTGTAGTGCACAGTCTCAGACACCATAGCGGGACTCTTGGGGTTATAACTTGACAGGAAGGGGAAAAAAATATTATTTATTAGTAGGCTACAGAAACTAAGAGAAATATCAAGATCAAGCAGGTTCAGTATCCAATCTGATCGAATATAAAAGATAAATGTGGAGGAGTGTGTCAAGAACGAAAACTTTAGTAGCTAATTAATCAAAGGTTCCAGAAACCCACAACACGCTCTCCCCTCTTGGCATACATTTTTCTGCATCTCCATGGAAACGTGCTGTTGCTAAGCGCTCCAAATGATACTCGGTTTCTCACAGATTTACGGCTATGATTTATTTCAAGCCTCGAGGAAGAAATCATCACTAGAAGAGCAAAATGTTTTCTTTAAGCCTGTAAATACACACTGAGAGGAACCGTGTCTGCTCGATAATCTGTCCACAGATCAAGATCATATAATCAAGAGATATATAAAAAATATATATAAATTAATTGAGGTGATGCGTGGAGGGGAATAAAAACAAACACAGTTGAATAAGACACTCACACGGCCATCCCGTTGGAGAACTCCTCAAACGCCTGGCAGTAGATGGTGAGGGCGACTCGGGCGTCTGAGTCAAAGGTGAACTCCACTCCGTATAGAGACTTGGGTTTCGCTCCTTCCTCGGTAGGCAAATCGCCGTCGTCTTTATACCTATACGCATCACACAACCGAGCATCAGTCCGTACAGCCATCATAAAAGTATTCTCTACCTCTATTATTATTATTATGATGAACCAGATACTCGAGCACCATAAACGAGACATGTGATATTTACTAATTACATTCTGAGTTATAAATATTTAAAAGTAATTCTGCACCTGACAAGGCGCAAGGAGTCCTTCCTTATGTTCACAAGGCTTCTCAAAGTCTTCACGGGCTCATGTGGCGCCGGAGTCACGTACGGAAACTACACGGTGATGAACGAACATGATAATAATGACACTGAGGAAATACACACAAACACACACTTGTACGTCTCGAAGACTTTATAATCTCACTCGGCTCTTCCGTACCTGCACCGGACGGTTACCAAGGAAATTGAGATCCATGTTCTCGCCGAACAGATAACCTTCTGGGTGAGGGGTGTCAAACTTCTCCCCTCCCATGAAGAAGTGACTCGCAAAGTAATTCCCTGTGGAGAGAAAAAAAATGAAGAAGAAATCAGCAGGG